>NC_054383.1:27832669-28132669 GCF_017654675.1 Xenopus laevis
CAAAAAAGTAGTTGCGTGGGGAATTTTTTTTGACCACGACAATTTTTTTGGCCACAGCCCCTAATTAGATCATTTTACAAAATTTGCCAGGTTATGACAGTTTGAACATATTTCTTTGTTTTTTTCAGTTATTACAGTTTTGCTAACAAAGGTGACCAAGGATTCTGCCAACGCATGGCCGACATCTAGCAGCCATAAAAGTAAACACCTGCTCTATACAGGACTAGTGGTTAGCGAACATGTCAGAAAAATCACAAAATCGAGAAAAATTTAATTCATTTTTTAATGGGCGTTTTTACACGCGCAACAATTTTGCTTGCTCCAAATGCATTAAAGGCAATGGCCGTTTTTTCTTATGGTGATTGTTTTCCCCCTAATGCATTAAAGTCAATGGGCACTTTTTCTTATGGCAACTTTTGTCATAATGCATTAAAGTCAATGGGCATTTTTTCTTATGGTGACTTTTTTTGTTTCCGAATGCATTAAAGTCAATGGGCGTTTTTTCTCTGCAAATTTTTCTGCTGCTAATTTTTACCACAGTTTCGCGACAAAATTTGCACATGGTGAAATTCGGAATTTTGATGTGAATCCATGGCTGGCGAATAAATTGGTCATCACTATACAGGACTTCGCTTACACAGTGGAGCCCAACGTGCAAATAAGGCAGATAAGTCATATTTGGTGGATTAGCGCTTGTACAAGCGAAAGTGGCAATTGAAAGTGGATCGTGGCATGTAAAAGAGAACATAAGGGGACAATTTATCGAGCACTTATGGTTTCTGAACAGAAGATTAGTTGTTTTAGGCCAATAATGCATTAACACCACTTGCACTTGTCCATGTCCATTTCTCACAGATGTCAGGGGTATTTTTCCTTCCACTGCTTGGGACATGGGGTTTTCCAGATCATTACATAATTAAGCTTACTAAAGAAATAATTTAACCATTACTTAAACCTAAAATGCATTGTTTGCCTTCAATAAAGATTAATTATCTCTCAATTGGAATCAAGTACATGGTACTATTCGATTATTACAGAGCAAAGAGAAATGATTTTTAAAAATTCAGCCCTAGTCATAAAATGGAGTCTATGGGAGATTACGATTCCAAAATTTGGAGCTTTCAGGATAATGGCTTTCCAGATCACGGATCCCATACCTTTGGCCTGAGTGTGGCTACACAGAGCGAACTCCGCTCCATATAGCCTACCTCAGGACAAAGCTGCCACTGGCAGTGCAACCAGCGTTGCTGCAACTCCCTGGGCCCTGCCCTAACCACCCTGCAGCCCCCTGTCACAACTGCCTTCCCTCTCCCCCGGCACATACATGCACATGTCCTAATCTTGCGGCTGAAATCCGGACAACACCTGCGGGCCCACCGGGATTTTCCCCCAGGGTCCTGATGGCCCAGTCAGACTGAGTGCAGCTACAGGAATCAGAGTGGATATGCTTCTCTCAGTCTCATCTGCAGTTGGAAATAAGGATTTAATACAATATCTGTACCTTGTGGGCACTGTTGTGTGGGTCCAGTCCTGTCAATGCACAGAATGGAGCGGAAGGATGGGGGCATTAGGCATACTGCAATCTCGGGTGGTGGATTTACAAAGAAAAGGCTTTATGCAGAAAAAGTAAACTGACCACACTCATGCCCAAGCTTTACTCAATGAAGCTGGTGCATCCCACTTTCAATGGGGTTTGTTTATTCTGGTTCATCTTGGCGGTTCATGTCTTCCTCGTACTTGTCAAGTGCTAAATATTAACAGTAGGTTACTGATCACTAATTCAGATTACACTTGACAGCCCCTAAGGTGGTTCACAGGCATTGGCCCATGCCTTAACCACACATTCATAAAGCTGTATAACGATTTTATATCATGTGAAGTTGAGGGCAAGATTCTAATGTAAAAAGAGCTTTAGGGTCAGTGCACACGCTCAGATTTGGGAAGAATCCCCTCTTCTTCGGGGCAATTTATCTCCCCGAACTGCCTCCCGCCAGCTGGAATGTAAACCTCCAGCGGGATGGCACTCAGAGTGCTTTGTTTTCCGAAGTCGCTCGAAGTTTCCTCGAGAGGCAACTTCAGAAAACGAAGCGTTCCGAGTGCTATCCCGCCGGCGATTTACATTTAAGCCGGGCTGGCAGTTTGGGGAGATTAGTCGCCCCGAAGAAGATGAGCGACTAATCTGCCCGAATCTAAGAGTGCACCCTGACCCTTAAGCTTAAAGAAAAACAACACAACAGCAGGTCATTGCTCAACAGGATTTGGATCTATCCAGATATTGGTCAGGTAGGCCTTCTTCACAGCCTCATACATGGACTCTGGAGGAGCCAAAGCAGTGGCTTTTATTGCAAGTGTATGGCATTTATAAACAGTGTGATTGGTGATTGCAATGCATGGACCAATGGACTACAACTACAACCAAACTTTATAAAGATGCCATATAGTGTAGCACAACTTTTGCTAGTGAAGAATATTTTGCACAATTTAGGGGCAGATTTATCAAAATGTGAGATTAGAATTTGCCAAAAAAAAAAACTCAGTTTCTATTCATTCCTATGGGATTTTTAGAATCGTGTGCATCAATGGAGTTCACCATAAGGATGCACTGAATCCACTATTTTGGATTCGGCAGAACCCCTGAATACTTCATGAAAGATTCGGCTGAATACCGAACCCTTATTTGCATATTTTGCATTAGGGGTGGGAAGGTGAAAACATTATTTACTTCCTTGTTTTGTGACAAAATGTCACAAGATTTTCCTCCCCGTCCCTAATTTGCATATGCAAATTAGGATTTGGTTCGGCCGGCAGAAGGATTCAGTCGAATCTGAAGCCTGCTAACAAAGGCCGAATCCTGGATTCGGTGCATCCTTAGTTTACCATTTGGTCAAAATGCTTTTAAAAATTTCATAGAATTAAATAGAAAGTGAGTGAGTTTTTCTGTGGTGAGTTCTAATAAAACACTTTGATAACTATGCCCCTTAAAGTATGCCCCTAAATCTCGTCTTTTAGGATTACTCTTTACCACTCCCAGTTGCTTCAGTTTATGGTTACCCCGGTTATATGTCTCAATTGCCACTAAGCCATTCCTTTATTGTCAGATTACCACCAAGCAGTAAGGATAGAGCCAGATGGGGCAGAAATCAGCCTGCTGAAATCCACAGGCCGATTTCAGAACCTGACCTCTAGTAGAATCCTCTTCTCTATTCACATCCGGAAGACTCGTGTTGGCTCCGCGTACACACACTCGGATTGCAGAAATCCGTTGTGCCTGCAGAAGAGAAGGGAAGCAGCTGGGCAGAGGAGGACAGCCTGGAGATGCCTCCTTTTTTTTTTTTTTATTTGGGCTGACCTCAGCTTCAGCTACACTGTGTGTGCGAGTGCATGCAGGCTGATTGGATTCAAATCAATAGAACAGGGGTAGGGAGCAGCCTTCGTGTCCATAGGCAAAAGACTGACCGGGAATTATGGGAGGCTGGTGTCACTGGTCATTAGCAGGGGCGTAACAAGTGATTGCCACCCCCCCCCCCCAAAAAAAACTTTTGGAGAGCCCTGCATGCAAAGCTGCCCTGGGCCGCAACCCACCCCGTTTACAACCCCCCTCCCCTGCCGCTAACTTGCACAGGCATGAGCACATGAATTAGTAGAAGAAAAAGTGTCGTCGGGAGCAGGGCCGTATTTATATATAGGGGAGGCCTATTTTTTTGTTTTTAGGAAATCTGGTGACGGAGCTGAGGGGGTGAGGGGTAGGGCATACCTCCCAACTGCACCGTTTTTAGAGGGAAAGTCCCCGCATTTGTACTGGAAAGTCACGTTTTTCTCTGCACTGAACAGCCAGAAAAAGAAACAAAGTTTCTAACTTAATTAGCTGTTGGTAGAGAGCATAGAACAGCAACAGCTGCAGTTAAGAAGATACATTTGTAACAATTTCAAGATAAGCAAATAAGTAATTGTATCAATATAAGATAACAGGTCCCTTGGGAAAAGTTAGACTCACAGCTTAAAGGGCAATTCACCTTCATTAGCAAAACTGTAATAACTGGAGAAAAAAAAAAAACAGTAATATGTTCAAACTTTCATTTGACAAATTTGACAACTTGACAAATTTTGTAAAATGAACTTGGTAATTAGGGGGTGTGGCCACAAAAATGGGCAAGGTCAAAAAAATTGCAGCGATACAACTTCTTGTCCCTCTTTTTTTCTCCAAAAAGTTGGGAGGTATGGGGTCCGATGGAAGACTGCAGAAGGGACGTCACACGCAAGGGGCACTGACATCACTTCCGCTGAACGCGTCCGTGACATCAGCACGCACAGCGTAGGGGGCGTGTTTAGGTCCGATGCCTAGGGCGGCATCGGACCTAAACATAGCCCTGGTGGGGAGGGGGATTTGAATGCTATAGAAGAAACAGACCCCCTTATCCTCGCCCCCCCTGTTACAGCTGGGTCTTCTATAGTTATAGTAACATAGTAAGTTAGGTTGAAAAAAAAAAAAAAGACACACGTCCATCAAGTTCAACCATTTGACTATATTTGAATCTGCCTGCTTGTTGAACCAAAGGAAAGCAAAAAACCCCATTTGAAGCCAATGGCCAGTAGCATAAATATGCTGGTGGACAATACAATGAAACAGTACCTGCCTCCCCATGTTTAGTATGCTCACGGGGCAGATTTCTATACAAAAGGAATACAGGTATGGGACCCGTTATCAAGAATACTCAGGACCTGGGGTTTTCCAGATGATCCATATTTCTGTAATTTGGAACTTCATACCTTAAGTCTACTAGTAAATCATGTAAAAGTTAAATAAACCCAATAGGCTGGTTTTGCTTCCAATAAAGATTAATTATATCTTAGTTTTGAACAGGTACAAGCTACTGTTTTATTTTTACAGAGAAAAAGGAAATCATTTTTAAAAATCTGGATTATTTGATTAAAATCAAAGTCTATGGGAGACGGGCTTTCTGTAATTCTGAGCTTTCTGGATAACGGGTCCCATACCTTCACAAGAAAAATATAAACGAGTCTACAAGCTGGAACACATGACTCAAAATTAAAGAATTTTGAATGAAGAATCTTGTCTCCAAAAAAAATTAAATAAGCGACATCTTTCTTTTCTACTTCATCAAATCAAGCTAAGGCAGATTTATAGTAGGACATGAACTGGCTTCAATAATAATGCATATTAAAACATGACACATGGGTTCAATTGTTTACTCCACCGTAGCAGAAAGCAACCCCTATAGATATTCTGTAAGTCAAGTGCAAGCGGTGGTCCTCAGTACTCCTCCCTTTATCAATCTGATATGACCCGCTGCTGCATTTAGAATGAAGTCTGTTGTGCAGAACAATATTGCTTACCTAGTAAAAGAGTTTCTCAAATATGCTGAGATGATAATAGCTGTTGGAAGATATGCATGTTTATATTTATAGAGTGTATGAAAGCTTGTACACCCTTCACACTAACTAAAAAGATGAACAACCCCTTAAAGAGGAACTATCGTGAAAATGTAAATTTAATATAAGCTTCCTCATACTAAAGTAAGAAACTTTCTAAATACAACCAATTAAAAATTCTGCATTGTTTCTGAAATGATCAAGTTTATCTTCACTATTCCTATCACAGCATCGGTTTCTCTTCATGTTGGAATTGGGTGTCAGATGAATGATTCAATTTATTTTATAGGGGGGCTCCCTTTTCCAAGCAGTTCACTCAAATAACTGATTCCAGTACAAACAAAATCAAACAAAATAACTGCCTTTTGCACAAATTCTGCATGTAGAGAGACATGATGTCTGGTGATTTTTATAGAAAGCTCTAATACATCTTCTAGGCAAAAGGAGGCACCATATAAGATATCGTTTCATTCATCGGACACCCAACTCCTGAATGAATACAGAATGAAGAGAAACAGATGCTGAGAGAGCAATAGTAAAGATAAACTTTATTTCAGAAACTATAATCAGGCCCGGACTGGCAATCTGTGTGTTCTGGCAAATGCCAGAGGGGCTGCTGTAAGGTCCCATAGAAAGTCAGTATTTAGTGGGCTGGCTGGGGCTGTTTGGGCCTCTATGTGGGCTGATTGGGCCTCTGTGTACCGAAATACCAGGGCCTATTTTAATTCTCAGTCCAGACCTGACTATAATTGATTGTATTTAGAAAGTTTCTTATTTCGTATGCTGAAACGAATATAACATTTTAATTTTCGCAATAGTTCCCCTTCAACCGCCCTCGACATCACCGGTCCACCCCAATGCTTCTCATTAAAAAAAATAAATAAAATGTGGCAACCCTATATGAAACAGTTTCACGACTGACCTATGTTTGGCCACCTGAAGAGCCTGATTGCCACTACTGCACAACAGATTTTCCGTAGACTGTTAATGGCTGATCAGGAATTGTCCCATTTTAGGGCAAATTTGAAGGTTTGTCTCCACCCAAACTGGAAATCCTAGTGGCGCCATACTGCCTCTACATATACTTTCACTGTAACTATCATGACCCTATCGGTGCACTCAGAGGTGTCAGACAATTATTATGTCGAAATTTATCTGTGAGCATGCCATAGTCCTAAGAATGTACAGGCATGTACACTTAGTTAGCATAACGGTGCCATTCCCATCAATATGACATGTTAAGATGGCCATAGACGCAAAGATCTGATCGTACGAATCGAGGATTCGTACGATTTTCGGACCGTGTGTGGAGAGTCCCAACATTTTTCGTCCTGCGGAGATCGTCATTTGGCCGATCGGACAGGTTAAAAGATTTCTGTCGGCTGCGGGTAATATCTCTGCGTGTATTGCCGATCGTACGATTTTCAGAGGGAGACTGTCGCTAGCTTTGGTCGGACATAACTTTCGTACGATTGCTGTCAGGTGCAGAACATCGGCTGATCTTTTCTTTTGTACTTTATTTGAACGGAATGGTTAGTGGCAGGTTGGGAGATGGGAAAGTCCGATCGTACGATGATTCATATGATAAGATCTTTGGGTCTATGGCCAGCTTTACAGTAAGGAACAGGGAAGATATGCCCCTGAGGGATCCAGAGTAGGTCAGTGGGACAAGCTTTGGAGATATTAACGGAGATGTATGTTTTTAATAACTATTGCTACACCTATGGAATTAATAAATAGTGAGCACTTCACAAAGGTTATCTTTCAAAATAAAGTCTATAAATTGTAAATGAATGCATATAAACAACTGGGTTTGCAAGTGCCAATGCTCTATTTGCACACACACTGAATAAACCCCTTCCTGATGCAATCACAGCTCCCACGCTTATGTATATCCTCATTATCATTCCCGGAAGACTGGAACTGCATGTTTATTCCAAACACTGCACGCCCCTTTTAACAAAAGGTGGATAAACCTCTACAATATGGAATGGTCACATAGTAGTTAAGGTTGAAACCAGACAAGCTCATCAAGTTCAACCTTTATGCCCAAGTAAAACAGCTGCAATAGAAGTTCTAGAAGTCCCTAATCAATAAAAGAGTTCCATGTGCCCAAGGATATTGTGAGGGCTCGTACTTATGAGTATATCTGTGAGAAATTCGGTACTCAATATTCCCAGCCCACATCATCCCAAATGTGCGTCTGACACCTTATCAATGAACAGCCATCACTGATATAAAAGATCAAAGCTGGTGGACTTTCAGGTTACCCAAGCGATTAGATCTAATATTGTATTATCTTGCCAGCCAATGCATGCAGATCAACCTCACAGATTTGGTCAAAAGTGCAGATTCTGATTGGGTGATTGGCGACCACATCTACAAACCAATGAACATCACTGCCCATTCTGAGCATCCTAAATACTCACTGAAGCCCTAGATACAGTGCCCAACAGTCTGTTATAAAGGTGGCCATACACGTGCAGATAAAGCTGCCGATATCGGTTGTTTGGACCAATTTGACAGCTTATCTGCCCGTGTATGGGGGCTTCCGACGGGTCTTCCCGATCGATATCTGGCCACGATATCGATCGGGAAGGTTTGATTTTTAACTGACCGACCAGTCGGAGCTCCTTGGCGTATCGTAATTCGAATTACCACCGATATAGCCATGCCGTTAGTGGCATATCGGGGAAAGATCCGCTCGTTTGGCGATGTCGCCAAACGAGCAGATCTTTGAGTCTATGGCCAGCTTTAGTCGTGGAGGGTCTGGGATAAGAAGAAAAAGGGAAAAAAGGGTTGTGAGGCCCGATTATTAGAATAAAGTGGGACAGTACAACATTTATTGAACTAAGACTCAACATCCAATGACAGCTAAAGGTGGTGGGAGTCGTACTTGAACTATTGATTCCACTCCAGGTCTCCTACCTACAACAGTTGCTCTGCATAGCATTATTTGGATGACCCAATTTACCCCTCCACTGACATCTGACGCTGCTTTCCGCACCCAACCAAAGGCATGCTCACATATGCCATATTATGATCTTGAGATTGACCATAAATTATACACATCGCCTTCTAAAGCAGAATGCACAGATAAGTTTGTGAGTGAGCCCGACAAGCCCAGTACATGAACCTCCTAAACATATAATTATCCCATTAACTTTTCTGCACCAAGCAAAGGCATACAGAGAAAAATCTATATTCACAATAGGGCAGCAAACATAATAAATCACTAAACTTTTATTCTCAGAGGACTTCATTCACATGGCAACCCCTCTGTGTATCACGAACCAGCCTTGGGAAGTTACTTCATCCCTTTAAGACATTAAAGGAACAGCAACACCAAAAAATTAAAGTAATTAACATATAATATACGGTTAGCATGCACTGGGAAAAGCTGTGTGTTTGCTTCAGAAAGACTGATAGTTTATATAAACAAGCTGCTGTGTAGACATGGGGGCAGCCATTCAAGCCGGAGAAAAGGTACAGGATACATAGCACATAAAAGATAAGCTCTGCCCAATACAATGGCGTTTTATCCAGTATCTGCTATGTAACCTGTGCCGTTTCTCCTTTTTTCCACCAGCAGCTTGAATGGCTGCCCCCATGGCTAGACAGCAGCTTGTTTATATAAACTATAGTAGACTTTCTGAAGCTGTTCCTTTAAGCAAAAATGCAGATTGCAAGCAATATGTATATCTACTTTCAATAATGTTCACCAGACTCTGACATTCCTCTCAGACAAGTGAAACAGAATGTGTAGACAAGGCTCTACCAATGGCACACATGTGGGGTACGCTATAAAGCCTTAATAGGGGTGAACAAATTATATGCAACTATGGGGGGGAATAGGGGGAAAACAGTAAAAGGAATGCAAGCTATTTTGAAGAGCTATGACTTATTACCCTGGGCAAAGAGTCCTGCAGGCCTCCTGGTGGTGGGGGTGAACTACATATTTACTTCAGTCAGCTGGGAGCTGAATATATAGTTTATTATGAGGGAAGTAATGTCGGTTGGATATCCATTACCAAAGATGACTATTATGAATATAAAAAGCATGAAGGCGGTCAGTATGAATCAGTAGAGAATATTCTGCACCCCAGTTCTTTGCATTGTAAGGGGAAATAAGCCTCAGAGGCTAAAAAGCTGTCTTGCATAAGGAATTTACACGTGCATTCTATTTTAAAGGGGAATAAACAGGGAGTAAATGGTATAGTGTATGGATAAGGTTATGCGTGCATAAATCTTAAACATCATGAAGGTGCAAAGTGGGCAAGAATGACAAAGTGAGGTTCAGATTGTCAGGAGCCCAAGCTCGTTTGTTTTACCAAGCAGAGATTATGAATGCAGCAGAAAAGCAAGTGGAGGGGGATGGGGCGGCAAGGAAAGGGGGTGGGGGTCTCTATCATGGCTTCCTCTAAGCACTGTCTCATTAACTGCTTCATGCCTGGCCTACTGCTCATACATAGTAAGAGAAGATCCCATATTAAACAATGGGCTTGTATAAAAAGTGTACTCTCACTAAGAGGAATTCAACAGTGTAACACGGGTTCTCCTCACATATGGGGGTCCCTGTAATTCCAACAGAACAATTCAAAGCTACTGTATTACACACAAACCAACCTGGTGGAGGATGACAGATTTTCTTTCTGACCACCTACCACCCATAGCAGCCGGATATCCGTAATTCATACTGGCGGGTGCTGTGGCCATATTCAGAGCCAGAACCCTAAAATGAACTCAAGTGGTTAGCAAGAAGCCTGTAGCCAGGGGTTCACTGAACTGGCACAATATCTCAATAATCAATAGGAAGAACAATACAGGGAACCTTAACCTATAGAATGAGCTGGAAAAATGCTACGGTTTAGGGGCAATGGGTCACGCCAATTGCTCCAAATTCAACAGAAAATGAGAACAACCAACTGCAAAAATAAAGAGACGTTTGTATGCACAGTAGGTATTACCAAACTTGTATGTCAACAGCAAGTAGGAACGTTTACAGCATCACAGAGTATTATTCTTATTTAAAAAACCATTATTAATGCTTTAGGGCATCATAGCTACAACAGCTACAGCAAGTAAACAGCAAGATAGTGTGCCTTTTTTTGCACCTTAGATTACTATCGTATGATCACTGCAAAGGCTGATCATTAAATATGAATATAAAGCACCCCAAGGTTGCACCTCTCTGCCGCAAGGGATGCTGGAAGTTGTAGTTCATTCCAAATATACTTTGACACCATCCCACCCACACAAGCAGATCAATATACAATGATGTATAATAATATCATTTGAATGGACACAAGGTTACGTTTCATCTCTGTAAAGAAATTTACAAAGCAAGCTAAACAAAACAATACCCAATGATATAGACAGAAGGGCAACATTATATCCAACATCCCTGCACAATAAATAAACATTGCCAGTCTGTGTATCCAATTGGAATTACAAATAAAACTTTATAACACAAGGTGGAACTTGTGGCAGTTGAAATCCAGAGAATAAAGGCTAGACAGACAACCCAGGTGGCTAAGGACGGGAATACAGAACACAATTGGGTTTTTGTTTTCTTTAAAGTTGCCGGAACAGGAAATTTCAACCTGCTGCTGTTGAACTACAGCTCCCAGTATATCTCATTAGCAGAGAGTCCTGAGAGTTGGCGTTCAGGAATGGCAGGAAAATCCCTAAAAATAAATATTAATTACAAACGAACATAGAAGTTTGCCCCACAACGTGTGCAATACAGACAAGCACCCACACTCCTTATACACAGGCCTGGGACACAATGTGCTTAGGCCTCTGTAAGCAAAGTCAATAAAATACGGCAAGTTAATGGGATTGAATAGGCTCTCCGTATAAATAAATGCATGCAGTCACTTACCTGAAGAAATAATTCAGCAATAGGTACCCCCCAAAAAAAGGAAAAGGGGGGGGGAGAATGTAAAAAATTAAAGGAGTTAAAACATGACTGAGAAAATCCCCCAGAACATGAGAGAATATGGCAGGAAACAGCAGAAAAGCTGCAAGGACTTGGCTGCGGCCTAGTTGCTTATAATAATAATGGAGGCCTAAGGGAAACAGGAAGGCTGAGGTGGAGGAAGGACCTTTCTTTTTCTCTCTCTTTGTTTGCAAGGTTTTCTCTCTCTCTCTCTCAACAATGGCTGCTCCTGCAACCGCCAGCCTGTTCCTGGCTTGTGGGCCCTCTAATGGGTTGTAGCTGGAGTCTGAGTGCTGGAGCTTACACTGCTCTCACTCACTCCCACACACACCACCCCCCCTCCTTTCTGTGTCTCCCACAAAGAGGACCAGGAGGTGGCCTGTCCCTGCACCCTCCCCCCCCTCCTCCTCCTTTCTACTTGCTCTCTAGGGCTGCTCCTCTCTCTCATGAATACAGGAGAGGGGGAGGAGGAGGAGGAGGAAGAGGTTGGGAGGGACTCAGAGCAGTCATAGGCTGAGGGAACAACAAAAGAGAGAGGTTATCCCTCTGCTTCCTCATTGTGTACACAAAATGTAGTGGCCAGAAATTCTAATGATGATTTACAGTCTGAACTGACCAGAGTAGAGAAGGGATCAGATTTCAAGCAGCGTGTGAAGCCGATCAATAAAAATATATATATATTTGCTGGGCCTGAGGAAAAATAGGATTATTGGAACAAAAAAAGCAAAAGGGACTGTTGATATTCCTGCAGCACTTAAATTCCCCCTAATTGATGTTAAGGGTAGGGGCACACTGGGCAATTCGGGGAGATTTAGTTGCCTGGTGACTAATCACATCATCTTTGCGGCGACCAATCTCCCCGAACACCTTCCCTCACTCCTGCACTGGCTAAAATGAAAAAATCGCTGGCGCTAAAGCACACGCGGCAATTCATTTTCCGAAGTCGCCCGAAGTTTCCTTGTAAGGCAACTTTGAAGAACGAATTGCCGCGTGTGCTTAGTGCCTGCGATTTCTCATTTGTGCTTAGCGCCTGCGATTTTTCATTTTAGCCAGCGCAAGAGGCGTTCGGGGAGATTGGTCGCCGCAAATACGAGGCAATTAGTCGCCAGGCGACAAAATCTCCCTGAATTGCCCAGTTTGCCCCTACCCTAATGCTGTCTGCCACTGTCAAAATCTAGTGTAATACCTACATAAATCAAATAGGAATATAGAAAATAAAATGTCAACGCCTGTCAACCAAATATGGACACTTTTGTTCCAAAAACACGTTTTTTGTTTTTTACTAAATAATTTCATTTTAAAAACGTTTGTTGTTTTATAAAAAAAATACTAAATATAGTGTTAAAATCTAGGCTGCCATAAAGGATCGGTATATTAGAATGGATCTAGGTGTAATTGCAGAAATTTCACAAAGTGGCATTAAAACAAAGTTGGAGTGAAAATACTCATTTACATCAAAAACAACAAATTTACAACTTTAGAAATGACAGTTTCAGGGTTTTTTTTTTTTTTTTTCATTATTATTATTTTTTTCAAAAAGTTTGAACAAAGCTATTTTGACAGTTCAGTGAATTTGGGTGAATTTTGAGTTAAAGTGGCATTCAGGAACAACATTTTAACTCTAAGGGTGGTGGCACACGGGGAGATTAGACGCCAAACGACAAATCTTCGCTACTGAGGGCGACTAAATTCCCCCGGAATGCCTTTCTGGTATGGCAAACGTATCGCTTTGGTTTTCCGAAGTCGCCTCACAAGGAAACCCAAAATCAAAATCAATTAAGGGCTTTTGCGCATCTGACCTTTTTGGTCATTTTTCATGTGTTTCTTGTCCATAAAACTGCATTTTGCATTAAAAAACAACAATGGTACAGATCTAATGCTGGCGGGTACAACAAGGCAAAATAGAAAATAACATCAGTTAGATTATGCACTTCGGCAGGGCCGGATTTACTAAACAGGCAGCCCTAGTCCCACCCCTTTCATGCATGCGCATAAGCAAATTTCCTTTGTCGAAAATTATTCTTGCATTTGTATAGTCAAAATTTTGAACCACAGTAAGGGTCTTTTTCTGGGCAATAGCCTGCTACACTGTAAAATGCTGTCATGATGGCAATAATAATCTGCACCATAATACATGCTGAATGGTTAGTTTGAAATTAATTTAGACATATTGTACAGGTATGGAACTTGTTATCCAGAATGCTCGGGGCCTGGGGTTTTATGGATCTTCATGCCTTAAGTCTACTAGAAAATCATGTAAACATTAAATAAACCCAATAGGCTGGTTTTGCTTCCAATAAGGATTAATTACTGTATAATACACAAAAGACATGAATATCTTGTAAATTATAGCCTTATAAACGGTGAGTTCTGATGTCATCAGTTATAAACGGTGAGTTCTGATGTCATTTCTGTCACATGACTCACCGAAATTTGTGTATTATAATAAATAAATTACCCCCAGTTGCAAAATATGAGGATATTAGAAGTTACCTCGGAGTTCCATGACCTGTATAAAAACACTCGGCCTTCAGCCTCGTGTTTTTATATGGTCATGAAACTCCTCGGTAACTTATAATATCCTTATATTTTACAAAAGGGGGTACTTTATTCACTATATATCTTAGTTGGGATCAAGTACAAGGTACTGTTTTATTACTACACAGAAAAAGGAAATCATTTTTAAAATCTGGATTATTTGATTATAATGGAGTCTATGGGAGACAACTTTTCTCCAATTCGGAGCTTTCTGGATATCGGGTTTTCGGATAATCGATTCGACACCTGTACATGAAGGCAAAGCAGTCTTTAGCATACATTTATATTAACTGGCAATTTGCCATGTAGTATCTGGATATAACGTGTGTCCAATTCAGAAGCCTATTATTTCCAACGGGGCCCACGGTGAAGCACTGAACATACATTATACGCTGCATGTGTGGTCAGCACTTCACGCTGGTTCTATCAGTACAGGCCCAGTAGTGAAGAATTGTTCTATTAGTTCAGGTCACAGATCAAGTGATCAAAACATCTAGAGGTGAAGAGATATGCGGCAGCTCCTTTTCACTTGCTTAGCAGTTGATCCACCATGCACTGCCCGAAATGGCAGATTCAAATTTCAAACCTGCTCGACTGGTGAACAAAACAATATCCATAGTACAAAGATATCGGTCACGATCATGCACCAAATATTCACCCAAACCTCCGTACCCCTCGCTGAAGCCACAACCACCCTCCCACACCTTATTTTTAAATTGTTGCAGCCACGATCGGGCTGGGGTTTCTGGCACTAAGGGGGTTTGCATTGGCAGGGCCCACCAGGTTCTTAAGTTTTAAGACAGACACGAAATGCGTAAGGCTTGAGATGATTGTTGAAGATTTTTCCATTTTTAAATGGTCTGATCTGTGTGTGGTTTCCATCATGCTCCTTAACCTCAGGACCAGAATTCCATAGTGCGTGCCCCGAGGCTGCATGGTCCTGGTGCTGGGCGTTCACATGCGCGCACCCCTGACGCATGGTCCTAGCGCCAAACCTCTCCTCCACGTGCGGGTGAGCAGGCTGTGAAGCACCGGAGTGCTCCTAAGGATGCGACTGGGCAGCATGCCGCCCCTAAACTGTTGCTGTCCTAGGCCCAGGCCTTTTGAATTTATTCCCATCTGGTTCTTTCCCAGTGTCCTGCCTGCATAGTCTAACCGTAATCGTAAATGTTTTTGTATGATGTTCTGTGCTTGTATGTAGGTCTGCCAATCCCAATCACTTTGGAGATGGCACAGGTCCGAAAGAGTATGTATGGCTTCTGGTCCATCCTTCATTTGTTCAGCCCACAGGCAGATCGGAAATTGTACTCGATTGACATGGGGCAAGTCGAAAAATCGCTGAGCAGGTTGCTAGGGGAGGAAAAGAAGCCTCTCCTGGTAACTTTAAGAGCCAGATTTTTGTTTTTTAAACCATAAATCCGGCTTTCTGGTGCAAAGAGTGCTATTGCGTACAAAAAGTTAAGTTCTGGGGGGTGGCATTGCAGGAGCCGCCTCAAGTGCTGGAAACAGCTGCAATTGACCCCTGGCCAAATGCAGATTTTGTAGAGAAAGTGGGTTGATTTTAATCTAATCTTCTGATGCCTCTTTATAAGTGTGAGTATAAAGGTTTAACAAATACAAAAGTGATGGGGCACACCTCCCACCCACTTATCTACAGATCTGCTTGTTTAGGACAGTGACCCACTCATGTGGTTGACAAATTCACACCAATGATTCAGCAAAAGTGAATTTGCCAGTTCTATTCTCTTGTATGGGACACTTTTCCTTTACAGAATGTTATGATGAATTGTCTGTTCGCTCTTAATATCTGACGACTTCGCCTAAAGTCCAGTAAGAATGATAAAGTTAGAGTCAGTCCCTTTGTGGTCAACTTTAGGAAAAGAAAGAATCCTGCCGTAACATCTTTAGTAATCGTTATAGAACATGGGAAGTTTGATCTATGCACCAAAATAATCAATTGTAACCCAAAATATGCAAAATTGTGGGCGAAGACCTCTGCTCACAGCAACATGATGGACTTTGGGGGTTGGGGTTGATCACCTTTAAAATAACTTTTAGTATGATGTAGAGAGTGATATTCTGAGATAATCTGAAATTGTTTTTCATTTTTATTATCTGTGATTTTTGAGTTATTTGGCTTTTTATTCAGCAGCTCTCCAGTTCGCAAATTCAGCAACCATACATTGATTTGATTAAGAGATTTGAATATGATAGATATATGAATAGGAGAGAGCCTGAATAGAAAGCGTTGGCTTTTTTAGATAGGGTCAGTGACCCCCATTTGAAAGCTGGAAAGAGTCAGAAGTTATTAAATAATTCAAAAACTCTAAAAAAGAAAAAATTAAGACCAAATAAATAGTTGCATGCAAAAAGTTAAAGGGATTATGTGATTAATTTTTATGAAGTAGTTTTATTTCTATATTACACGGTTTACTAGTGATAGGCGAATTTATTCGCCAGGCGCAAATTTGCGGCGAAAAATTTGCGAAACGCCCACAAAAAAAATCGCTGGCATCAAAAACATTTTTTCCGAAAAACAGGCGCCGGCGTCAAAATTGGGCGCCGGCGTCAAAAACGAGACGCCGGCGCCGTTTCGCAAATTTTTCGTCATTTCGCGCAAATTCGCCCATCACTACTGTTTACACTGCAAATAATTAATTCTACAATATAAAATGTAATTCCTGAACCAGCAAGTGTATTTTTTTTTAGTTGTAATATTGGTGTGTAGGCAGCCATCTCAAGTCAATGAGCCAGCACTTTAGGATGGAACTGCTTTCTGGCAGGCTGTTGTTTCTCCTTCTCAATGTAACTGAATGTGTCACAGTGGGACCTGGATTTTACTATTGAGGCAGCTGTTATCTTGTGTTAGGGAGCTGCTATCTGGTTACCTTCCCATTGTTCTGTTGTTAGGCTGCTGGGGCGGGGGGTGATATCACTCCAACTTGCAGTACCGCAGTAAAGAGTGACTGCAGTTTATAAGAGCACAAGTCACATGACTGTCTAGCCCCATGTCAGATTTTAAAAAAAACAATAGTAAAAAAATCTGTTTGCGCTTTTGAGAAATGGATTTCAGTGCAGAATTCTGCTGGAGCAGCACTATTAACTGGTGCGTTTTGACATTTTTTTTTCCTCATGCCAGTATCCCTTTAACTTATAGGTGTACCATCCCTTTAAGGCACTGATGTGGTCCTCACACAACTCAATTTTTGAACCTGCCCAATTGAGATCTGGCCAAATATCTCCCAGATATTGATCATGAGGGCGCCCAAAACTGCCTGGGCCTATGTGACCTTGCCACAAATCCGGGTCTGTTAACATCCCAACTTGGACTAGCTGACATCTCTGCAATAGGAATTCATTATTTATGGTGTGCATGGAATCCAGGCTTTGGTTCAGAATTTGGCTGAATTGAATCCAAGCCTTTTTCAGCAGGATCCGAACCCTTAAAGTCATGTGACTTTTGCTCACACCTACAAGAACATTTTTAGAGTTTGGATTCTGTTTGGGATTTGGCTGAATGCTTTACAAAGGATTCACCTGAATACCAGTATAATGGATTTGGTGCATCCCTACAGGCAATGGAAGATAGGTTTGTAGCCAAAGAAGAAGGTTTTTTTTCTCTGCACCAACAATCACAAGATGGGTCTATCCAACAGGTTCCCAGAACTAGGGGTAAGCAGAAGAGGCACGTGCCTAGGGCACAACTTTGGGAGGACACTAAGCACATACCTCTTTCTGGCCCTTCTGTTACATCTGTGCATCTGGCTGTCAGAGCAAGGAAGTTATTGTGCACAATAGTCACACCCAGCACCTCGCAGTAGAACAGGGCCAGGGTGCCTGTCTCAGCAATAATGTTATTTGGCCCAGAACTGCTATGCGGATTTGTCACAGCCCCATATATTAGTCTGGCACTGATCAGATATTGATCAGGAGATAGCCGTTTTGGCCCTACACTCTGGCCAATAAACTTCTGGCTTGGTCTAGACTAGATCACGAAGGCTGAATGCTGCTAGTATCTCTGAGCAGATCACTTCTTGTGCTGTAGTTATAAACTTTCTATAACAAAAGCAATTATTAAAGCATTATGGGGCATTTTAGATTCCTTCACTGATGAGGAAAAAATAAAGAAATAAATGGGTGACATTTGTATTTCCATATTTTACAATGTTCAGATCATATTTGTCAGGACAATACTCAAAATGCTAGTTACTATCCATCACCACTAACAGACAACATCCTTGTCATGAATGGGGAGTGAAAATGTATTTGTATAAGTGTGAAAATCCATCCACAGACACTATTCCAAATGTTAAGGCTACAAATGTGAAATATTAAATTACTGTCGAACGCTCCCAACCCATGAATTAAACATACATCATTGTACATGTAGGTCGAACAAACATGATGAAAGGAAAGTGTACAAATGGATCGTTTCGCTTGCTTCTCCCCATGAAGCAGGAGATAAGCGAGACAGTAACTGTTTGGTAACAGGAGATGCCTAGAACGCTTTACAAGCAGCGAATCCATTGCATTACAGGCCACACAAGGTAACACAGAAAAGCTTCCTACTGACACATCTAATGAGGAGGGTGAGGTGCTGTGGGAAAGATGCTGCCTTGTTACAAATTGCTCTGCTCCCTGGCCTTAAATGTTTAATTACTCATTTTAAAGAAACCTGCACAGTTCCAGAGCCAACAAGCTGTTTCTGCCCCCAGTGGTCTAGGTTCCATGTCCCAACAGGGATAATTTTTGGATAGAGCAGAAAGAGCTTTTGCCATGGGCCCCAGCATCAGTGGGACCTTTTTTGGGTGTGGAGGTTAAGTTAATAAGATTGTTATTCTGTAAAGTTGATGGCTGGCACATAGGGTGTTCTGTCACTGCCATCTTGCAGAAAACAGTGGTAGAATCGACACTCCTAACTGCCTGTAAAATGCCATGTTTAATACACAAAGATCATTTAAAGAGTTCAAACGGGTATTTTTGTGCAGACAGTGCTCCAGCACTCCATGTACTGATTTCATTACAGCATAGTGGGCCAAATCAGACAATCCGATTGTTTAGACCCCAGGCCAATAATGGATTATATTGGGGACCTATGGGGGGGGCACATCACATTAGTGAACAAAATTAGGCCTTGCCCAATGGGACTTTTAAACCTGTTTGATATCTGGCTAGGCAGAACCACATGTGGACTCCATCCATGGGCCGATAAACTGCCAACTCCATCTGGAGGAGCCGCAATATGTTTGCCTGCAGGTGATGACATTCTGATCACTGAGGTTATCCCCCAGTAATCAAAAGCCCAACAGGCAGTTGCAGTGTTATCAATAGTGTTTGTAATAATAGCTGTAAAGGGCACTGGCTCAGCACACCAGCAAAGGAACTCTAAGATGTATAATTGATTGCATTTGGGAAACACTTCCTGTTGTAAACAGTAACCGCTTGGATGCAGCTAAGTGATGCATTAAGAAAACAAACAATTAGACAAACATCAATAAGCCAGACCGTGAACAACAGCCCTTTCCCACTACCAAAGGGTTTACAATTCAGAAACATTTTGTCATGGGCATTTGTGCCTTTTTGAAGTGTAATCAAAATACTGTTGGTTATATTCCTAATTAGATGTTAAACACACAAAAAGGTGGCCGTGCATGCCCAGATTCGCTTGGGCAGTTTGGAGATTTCGACCATAGTTCCCAGACCCCAAAGGTATGTAAAGCACTTGGGAAAGACAGTTTTGACTGTTGTGTGAGGTTCTTGGTTGGTCTGCCCAAGCTGACAACAAAATAGGCCAATACCATATCTCAGCTTGTGTATAAGGCATTGGAAAATGTGGGCATTAGAGGAGATTCTGCTCCTTCTCAAATATCATCATTTGGGTAAATGGCAGAATGCCAACATGCAACATCATACACTTGATAAAGAGCCTTGGTGCTCGAAACATGTCATATTAAATAAAGGCACTTTTGCAGCAGTACTTCTGCGCTGTTTTGTATCGACACCTATATTTTGGAACCACTATTGATGGATTTGGATGGAAGCAAGGTGCTGCGATACCAAAATTAAACCACAGAGGAATAAGTACCAGTTTATAGCATTCAACCCGCAACATCCCCACAGCACAAAGGACAACTGATCAGATCATTAAAGGGTTGCTTAATTTTGTATGTTATAGAATGGCGAACTCTAAGCAACTTTTCAATCGGCCTTCATTTTTTCTTTTTTATATATTTTTTTTAATTATTTGCCTTCTTCTGACTCTTTCCAGTTTTCAAATGAGGGTCACTGCCCCATCTAAAAACAAGTGTTCTGTAAGGCTACAAGTTAATTGTTATTGCTACTTTTTATCACTCAACATTCTACTCCAGTCTTTCCTTTTCATATGCCAGTCTCTTATATTTCAATATTTTTATTGTTTTACAAAACTGAGAAATGCAATGCAATACAGTTATGATAGTATCCATATAGTATAAGAAAACACACTTGGAAATTTGCTACACAAATCATTTTCCGTATAAATCCAATCTTAACATAGTATTACAATAAACAATTTACAACCAACCGTTTCATTAATTGTATCATATCAATGAAACGTTCACACTTACAAATTGACAAAACCTAGTATTGAAACTATAGGGTTCATACACTAGAGGAGTAACACGGTAGAGTAGTACTTAAATGCTCAAAAAAGCTATTGGATAATCCGCCCCATGCCTATATTCTAGCCATGGAGTCCAAACCCGTAGAAAGTTTTGGGAGTCCAATAAGATACTGGACAGTTTCTCTTGACCCACAATCCAGTCAATTTTATTTTTGGTAGCAACAAAGGAAATTTGTTTAGTTTTCCATGCTTTTGCAATAGTCTGTTTCGCGACCGTCTCATATGCCAGTCTCTTATTCAAATCAATGCATGGCTGCTAGGGTATTTTGCACCCTAACAACCAAATATCTTAAAAACCACAAAAAAATAAAAAATGAAAACCAATGGCAAATTGTCTCAGAATCCCACTCTCTACATCATACAAAAGTTTAATTTAAAGGTTTAATTTTAAGGTTGTCCACCATTACTTTCATTATTGGTAAACACCAAACATCTCCACCATTGCAGATTTTAACAATACATGTCCACCAGCTGTTTTGCAAATATGTACCTGAAAATCAGTCGTGAAGCACAAGTCTTTCCGCAAGTACTTCCTAATAAACACGCTCACAACATGAGCAAGAGAAAATGATTACTTTTCCTAATGATTATCCAGGTCAGGGCTCTACACTCTGACAGGAAACAGACCAGCAGGAGCCCAAAGTGTGAATTAGGTGCAGGTGCTGCTCACAATGTCTGAGTAAACAGATGCGACACACTTTGCCTAATTCTTATAATGAATCTGGTGCTGCTGTGACTTATACTTGTATTTCTCTATATATAGGTAAAGTTCATCTTGTTTTTTTTATCAATGATTTTAAAGGGGTAATTCAAGTTTAGGTACATTTTCAGTATGTTATTGAATGCCATACTCTTAGTGACTTTTCAATTGGTCTTCATTTTATCTTTCTGAATTATTTGCTTTTCTTTTATGCTTCTTACCAGTTCTGATCCCGGCAGCCGATAAATGATTGCCCTTTGAAGAAATAATTTTATCGTTGTTCCTTTTTACTACTTACTTTTGCTATTCAGTCTCTCATTCAAGCTACTGTCTGTTGCTAGAGTAAATTGGGCCCCAGCAACCAGATTGCAGAAATTCCAAACTGATGAGCCGCTGAACAAATGGTATGGGATCTGTTATCTGGAAACCCGTTTTCCAGAAAGCTCTCCCATAGCTTCCATTATAATAAAAATATATATATATAATAAAAATGTTCCTTTTTCTCTGTAATAATAAAACAGTACCTTGTACTTGATTCCAATTAAGATATAATTAATCCTTATTGGAAGCAAAACCAGCCTATTGGGTTTATTTAATGTTTACATGATTTTCTAATAGAAAAGTTATGAAGATCCAAATTATGGAAAGATTCATTAGTAAAAATGGATTGGCAGCTGCCATAACTATAAAGCAAACTGTGATCAAATAGAAATTCCGGATAATATCCTGAGCCTCAGATAAAATCAGCAGTGATAAAATACCATTTTGAAATACCAACTTCCTCTGTTGAAGAGAATTTCCAAATGTGCATTTATGCTACAATTCTCCATATCATAAAGCTCTACTCATTATGGCAATCTACAAGAAGAGATTAGGGTCAATGAATTAGGCTGCTGGGAAAGAGGCTGAGTTCTAGGAATTCTCCAAGGACACAGAAAATTCATAGAAGATCCCAATGACCACCCGTGCCTTCACCTGCAGGAGAAGCCATGCTAATTAGGAATGGATGGCACAGGCCGGCTAGTATGGCATTAAACTACAGCAGCATTGTTAAATAGCATTGATATATCTCACAAAATAAATAGGCAGAGCAAAATGCCACATCTGCAAGAAATAACAGAGCTTTCTAAAAACATAGGAACCCATGGTGTGAAAAAAATAATTTTAATTAACTTTAAAAAAGAATCATTCTGTTAAAACGAAGGAGCTAGGCTATTCATGGTTTGTTCTAAGTGCTCTGTTCTAATTTAGTTATCATTTATGGATGTAATAACTGTGTAGTGACTGCAATCTCCTTACATATGCTTGTATATGTAAGCTTATATGTATGCTTATATATATATATATATCTCAGATCTGTCAACTGTCACAATTTTTGTGATGAATTCAATTTTGTATTCATGCTAGAAGAGCAGAAAATCACTCAGACTTTCCAAGCATCCACATTCCACAAACCTGATTGGCCAAGTAATTGATCATAACGTAATGTGGGTAACAGTAGCATGGGTAAAGTAATGGTAAAGGGGTTGTTCACCTTTAAATTAAATTGTACTATGACATAGTGAGAGTTATTCTGAGACAATTTGCAATTGGTTTTAATTTTTTATTATTTGTAGTTTTTGAGTTATTTAGCTTTTATTTCAGCAGCTCTCCAGTTTTTCAAGTATCCGGTGCTCCCTATAGAACGGCTGGGCGGCATGCCGCCCTAGGCCCGGGCCTTTGTGGCCTTTCCACAAATTACCCTAGCAACCATGCCTTGATTTGAATAGGAGACTTGAATATGAATAGGAGAGGGCCTGAATAGAAAGATAAGTAATAACAATAAACGTGTAGCCTTACGGAGCATTTGTTTTTTAGATGGGGTCAGTGACCCCCATTTTCAGAAGAAGAAGGCAAATAATTCAAAAACTATAAAAAGGAAAAAATTAAAGCCAATTGAAAAGTTGCATAGAATTAGCCATTCTATAACATACTAAAGTTCAAGCACCCCTTTAAACTCTTCTGTTGCCGTTCAGCCTGAAAACACTTGCAATGGAATTTTCTGGCCAAAAATTGTCATTATTGGCAGTCAGCTTTAATCTGTGCATGACAATGTGAGGTGGCTCCGGGTCATTTCTGGCTCTTTTCCACCAGCTAAAAAGTGTCCCATGTGCCATAAGCCTAATGTCTCTATATGACAGCTAAGAATCAGGCTATAGATAAAGTGCTTGCTGGAAGTTCATACCAGGAACTTATAGACAAGTATGAGGCTTGGGAATTATCTTGAAGGAGAAAAATGTAGGCGTGGGAGACCTTTTCCTGAAATACCTGTCTGTTGCCTTCCAGCTATCCTGGCTAATGCACACATAAGGCAAATAACTGATTTATCAATCATGCACTGGCAAACCCAAGAAACAGAAAGAAGGTTTATAGAAGGACATTGAGGCCAACAGCCGATGAGGAGCCCTTTGGTGAATAAAATCGTTATACTCCGTTGAGTAGATGAGGGCTTAGTTATGCTGACTGCGAATGAACCATTTTGCCTCACAATTCAAACCATTTCCAGCTGCACAATCGTATGGTGAGTGTGTGGTCCAAACCAATGTGTGGGCATTCATCTTCTGATGCAGTTGCCATGTGCCCATACAATTAAGGCATATCAGTTAATTAGCTGACCCAGAAAAGCATGTTCAACTCCTTCACTTGCACTAAGCAATCCACCGCAGGGCCGGAACTAAGGGTAGGCAGAGTAGGCACGTGCCTAGGGTGCAAAGCTGGGGGGGCACCAGGCATGTACCTTTTCTACCACCCTTAGTCCATCCCCTCTCTCCTCTCTGGACTATCGGCTCGCGATTTGTGTCCACTCACCCACGCATGCCAGCTTCAACATTCAACCGGCCAGGTTTCCTAGGGCGCCTGGCCCGGCTCTGATCCACCAGTTTGTCATGTCGGCTGATTGAACAAATCAGTTTTTTGCCCATACTCCCTTCTATTGAACTGTCACTTTTTTGGGGTCCCCATAGTCCTTAAAGGGGTCTTTAAATTAACTTTTAATTTGATATAGAGCGTTTTGAGACAATTTTCAATTGCTTTTCATTTTTTATTATTCATGGTTTTCGAGTTATTCAAACTCAAAAACTCCAGTTTGTAATTTTAGCATTCTGGCTGCTAGGGTTCAAATTACCCAAGCAACCATGCATTGATTTGAATAAGAGACAGGAATATGAAAAGGAGAGGAACTGAGTAGAAAGAGCAATAACAATACACTTGTAGCCTTACAGAGCATTAGTTTTTCAGAAGGGGTTTAGTCAGTGACCCCCATTTGAAAGCTGAAAAGAGGCAGAAGAAGGCAAATAATTCAAAAACTATAAAAATAAATAAATTCTATAACATACTAAAAGTTGACGTAAAGGTGAACCAACCATTTTAATGTTCTTGACCCAGAGTATCATTACTGATTCCTGACTCTGGGCCCTTATGATTCTCAACATTGAATATACCACTCATAGGGTAAATCCACTAGTACTTTGAAAAGATTTTAATTCCAGAACTGTAAATCCGGATAAATGAATAGGTCTGTCACTCTTGCTGCATCCATCCAGAGCAAAAGGAAGAGGTGCAAATTGGAAAAACACAGGCGGAGAAGTTGGGAAAGCGGCAAAACAAATTAGTTTATTCAGTGGGAAATGGACATCTGATTTAGAGGGTTTAAGTGTAAAGATATCTCCTATAGCACCATCACCTGATATAGTATTTACATTTGAATACAAACAGAGCCCATGTGCAAAGGAAAGGAGTAGGGACAGACGTTTATTTATTTATTTTTTGGGGGCCAGCCATCTGTCCTTTCTTGTAACAAGATCATTTACCCCTCCTCTGCCTCTGAACAAGGATTACTGATGACCTAAAGGCAAATCTGTTGCACGGGTCAGGATGAGAGTAATGGAATAACAAAAGGGAGACTTGTGTCAGATGCTCGCTAGACTGCACTGGATAAAACAAATTTTATATTGCACCACTGTCTGAAACATGATATTATCCAGGATTTCATTGCCAGTAGGGCCTGCCTGTATTTCACTACAAATCCCCAAAACTACACTCTTCTATACCTGCTATCCCACAGTCACAGATTCACAGTCCCTTCCCAGAGACAATTAACCCACTGCTACTATAGACACAATCTCTCTCTAATATACCTGCTATCCCACAGTCACACTCCCTTCCCAGAGACTATTATCCCACTGTTACTATAGGCACCATCTCTCCCTACTATACCTGCTATCCCACAGTCACAGCCCTTCCCAGAGGCTATAATCCCACTGTTACTATAGGCACCATCTCTCCCTACTATACCTGCTATCCCACAGTCACACTCCCTTCCCAGAGGCTATTATCCACTGCTACTATATACACCATCTCTCCCTACTATACCTGCTATCCCACAGTCACACTCCCTTCCCAGAGACTATTATCCCACTGTTACTTTAGACACCATCTCTCCCTACTATACCTGCTATCCCACAGTCACAGCCCTTCCCAGAGGCTATTATCCACTGCTACTATAGACACCATCTCTCCCTACTATACCTGCTATCCCACAGTCACACTCCCTTCCCAGAGGCTATTATCCACTGCTACTATATACACCATCTCTCCCTACTATACCTGCTATCCCACAGTCACACTCCCTTCCCAGAGACTATTATCCCACTGTTACTATAGGCACCATCTCTCCCTACTATACCTGCAACCCACAGTCACAGCCCTTCCCAGAGGCTATTATCCACTGCTACTATAGACACCATCTCTCCCTACTATTCCTGCTATCCCACAGTCACACTCCCTTCCCAGAGACTATTATCCCACTGCTACTATAAACACCATCTCTCCCTACTACACCTGCTATTGCAACAATGTTTAATACAATGTTTTTACAGTATGTTCTCTCTCCATGATACTCCAGTTTGCTCCCACGTAAACATACAGGCTGGTTAATTGGTTCTGATAAAACTGACCATAATATATGTGATGGTGATTGCAAACTCCTATGGGACCAGTACTGATTTAAATTATGTATAACTGATATAAGTGCTGTATTGGTGCTATATAAATAAAAAGAAATAAAAATGAGTGTGTATAAGTACAAATGCTTGTCACTGTATGTAAGAAGCTCCTTCTACAGGTCAGATGATGCAAATTGTCTGATACCTTTTTTCCCATGTTTCTTTTTCAGCCTCTGTTAAGGCACGGCGTGGCATGTTTTCTGTTGTACTATATAAATAAACACCTACATACATTGGCAATTAGAAGTACAAATACAGTGACAATAAAAATAAACATCATATAAATGCATGATGTTCTTTGTTTATAATTTTTATTTTTTTCTGGAAAGCTTGCATTCTGACATATATCAGTTAGCCAATAAATAGTATCACATTAAACCTGAGTTGGGTATTACAGTGTAATTTGGGCCCCAAAATAATCAGTTTAACACACAGTATTGTAGCCATCTTTCTTGTTTCAAGGTTGGTCGTCTCCATTTCACACTCAGTTCCTATCCACACCAGTCAAACCCCCTGCTGTTCTCTCCCACCTCAAATATTCCTCAGTGACCCTTCCATCTGGAGTCTCAGTTTCATCAAGACAGTATTATCTCTATTTAATACTATTCTCCACTTTTCCTTTGTCATCACAATACATATTGAAATATACATCATTATATTAGAGCTGTCCCATAGTCGGCCTGTGTCCTTTAAAGTTATTTTTATAGTCTCCAGAATGCGTATAGAATTCTTAGTTTGATATAAATTGGACGGCACTTCAATAAATAACTAGTGGTTAGGCATAAAATATTGAACTTGATGCATATGTTTCTTTACAACCAAAGTTACTATGTTACCATGTAATTATTGAGCTTGGTGTCCCTATATTGCCTCTGTCCTACAATATATAAAATGAATACTGTGCTTATTGGAGAATGAACTGAACTGTCACTTCCATTTTTGGAAGAAGGGTGACATTTAATCTGTAGCTCTACAGCAGCTTGCTGAAATTAAAGCTACACAGGATTTTTCTTAGTCCACCTCAGTTTACATGTGCCGAGAAACAGCCTGGTTAGCAGCGTCAGACTGGGCGTCCAGGGCCCTCAGGGGCTGCAACCACAACGCTCCCCCTTGTGACATCAAGGTCCCCCTCTCCTGAGGTCTCTCCCTCCATCGCCAATCCTACTGCCTGCCTCATCGCAAGCGACAATGGAGGGTCCGCAGTGCCATGGGGAGATAAACTCTATCGGTGGGGCCCATGAAGCCCGGAGGCCCTCTAGGTTTTTTCCTGGTGGCCCACTGGCCCAGTCCAACCCTGCTGATTAGCACCCCAACCAATCAACCATTGTCAGAGAAGGATCAGTAATTGAAGATCACTCACTGATCCAGAGGGATCATCTACCACTAATTATATAAAGTTCTGAATGGTTATTTTTCCTGAAAATTTAAAATCACTATCCCATAGGCTGTCCAATTTGTATTTGGTGCTTGAAAAAAAAAGATTAAATGAGAATGAGTTAAAAAAAAAAGTGTTATCTATCTTATTTACATGTAAATTTCCTTGGTTCATATGAGTCCAGATGAGCAAAACTCCCCTTCATCAATCTCTGTACTGGTTTCTAATACAGTTCAATATGGGCGAATCTGTCCTGTTTTGCGAAACTGCGTAAAAATTTGTGAAACAGCTATTATTAAATTATTAGACTATTATTCCCTAAATGCCCATCACTAGTGGACAAGGAAACAGCTCCCTTCTCTCTGTTTTTTGTTTCCTTAGCAGTGGCCACTGTGCTGGTCATGGAGGAGGACAGTGACCATTAAGTTGTATTAGGAATAGTAGCTAACCAGAATTTGCCATTTAGGTAACTGGCTCTGATAAAAATTAAAACCATTAAATAAGGTAATCTTGTATGTCTTTATATAGCAACTCATCTCCACTCATTCACACACCCTTTAATATCATATTTTTTATCCTCTCTATAAAGAACACATTCTTCACTAAACCTCAGCTGCCAAGAGAACTATCTAACCCTCATATCTCACTTGTCAGACACAGAACTCCAACTAACAAAGCCACATATCAACACTTTCCATACACTCAAACCCAACTGCCAAACCTACATACAGTATCTCACTCTCCAAACACAGAACTTTACCCAAAAAATGCTCATATCTCCCCATCCAGACACAGACTATAAAGCAAACGAAAGGCCAACAAATTTTGGGCTTTGCTCTCACTTTGTGGGACATTCACTAAGATGTGTAATTGCGCCAGCGTCCGCTTTGCCGCACTTCGGCAGGCGTATTTTCGCCAGCGCTATGCAAATTCACTAGTTACGCTAGCGATGGTTAATTTGCATACAGTGCCAAATTGAAGTTACAATGGAGGTATATGTAGCAGAACTACACAAGCCTGGGAAACCTTCAAAACAGCAAATAAAATTTTTATTTTGCCCAACACATGTGCTCACTGTATAGTTAAGTTGCTATGAGTTAGGAAATGTAGGGGGGAAGGAGGGTAGCCCCAAAAACATTTTCGATCTTTTTCAGCCTATCACCCATAAAAAATGAAAAAACACCAGCGTTTTTTTTGGGACTTTTTTTAACTTTTTTTGAAGCAATCCCTATCTACTCTATTGCACTTTGCCTGGTCTGAGGTGGCGAAGGAAGTCTGGCGTAAAAGGTAGCGTTCAGAATCATTCGCGTGTTAGTGAATTTGCGTAGTTACGTCCGTTGCGCAAATTCGCCAGGCGTAAGGGTGCGAAGTAACACTAGCGAATTTACGACAGCGTTCGTTAGTGAATCGGCGAATTAACAAAAATGCCCAACGCTGGCGAATTCACGCTAGCATTAGGCGCTTCGTCGTTTAGTGAATTTGTCCTTTATAGCCTGTAGCTAACTGAAGAAGACAAAAATGTTTCATTGCATTCTACCTGGCAAGGTACAAGGTCTACATACTGTAGTGAAGATTTTTTCTTGCTATTAGCTACATGTGATTTGATTGACTGGTCCTAAATCTTATTATTAAATGTATAATGGCAGCTAGAATTGGTCAAAGTGCTTGTCTGAGGACTTTCGCAATTCCCTATATTACCAATTTGGTTGAGACCTCGATTTTATTTGGTTGACTTTCCCCAATATATAATATATATATATAGTAATGACACCCATACTCAAGACTGGAGGGGCTGATAAAAGCTGGAGGACAGCTACACATTGATTCTGGTAAGCAAAGAGCGTGCTAGAAAGTTTGTTTTCATTTACTATCTCCCAGCACCACATGGACTTTCCTAATCTGTTTATGTAAGAGAAGGCAAATTATCATGCAACACAACTAACTGTAATTCCAAGGGTAGATTATATTGGCCTTGAACCACCAGTAATATATATGGCTATAGGTGTGTGTGTGTTTTTATCCGTAGACAACATAGACAACACCAGCAAATACACCAAATAGAATATTAAATATATTGAGATTTATGTCAGAAGGAGCAAGCAGTATGGCAGCTGATATCTATAAAAAGGCAATATGTGAATTAGGAATGTCCTGTGTCCACAAAACCCATGTATTGGCAATTTTAAGAAGATATTGGAAAGACTTATTTCTTTAAATAGGGTGTTCTGTTTAAATAGCTGAGTGAAGAACACGAGAGGGCTTCTGAATATTAATATGCCATATTCAAGGAAGGACTTACATAATTTTATTTCCAGTTAATTCTATGAATGACTCAGAACCATTTTTGGATTTGATTACAATGACTCAGGAAGAATAAAACCATGATACAGTAATGATAAATGCTTGTGTTTTATTGCCATAGGCTAGAGACGGGCTTATATAGAGTGCTATAGAATATCAATATACCCATGCCATATATACTTTAAGAATATAATATTGTTGAGCATTTCTAATATATAAACGTTCCATCCCCTTAAATGCATGAAAATTATTAAGGCAATGCTCCTATAAATAATTTATCTTGCTGGGTAGCAGTACTAGAGCTCTAAATGTGTACACATACTGACCAGTTGCTGTTTTGTAGCCTAACTCAGTATGTGACATCAGAAGTGTGAGGGAAGTAATTTAGATGGTAAGCTCAACTGGTGCAGAGACTCATGTAAATAATGTATAATCTCTGTAAAGTGCTGTGGAATATGGTGGTGCTCTATACCTAAGATAATACTAATACTACTAATAATAATGATACTACTACTACTACTACTACTAATATTAATACTACTACTACTACTACTACTACTACCACCACTACTAATACTATTATTATTACTAATAATAATAATTGAAGTTAAAAGTAAAGAGTTAACCTAACCCCTGCCCTATGAAGGGATGTATTCCCATTGTCTCAAGAATTGCATGGGTATTCCCAAATCTGGATGAAAATCGGACAGATAGCAATAGGCAGGTTTGATTTTTTTCCATCCGGCAAAGACTACATAAGTGTGTGGTGTAGGGCCCTCTGTATGAATTTATTGTTGGCTCCAGGGGCATTTCAAGGCTCTAAGATGGCCAAGGCAATGCTCTCTGCTTTAGAAGAGACCAAATAGCTTTTTGTCACCCCTTGTTATTTGACTGCTTCTGCCTGAGGTGAGTTTCTCAACTCGCTTAATGGCAGCAGTGCCCCTGGTTGCCCCCCATGTCAAGCATTGGATGAGCCTGATCTGGCCCAGTGTGACCTCACTATAAGAGCTGATTTGGCCAGCTTTAGACAGGAGGCGAAGAAGCTGAACACGTTAGTCAAAGTCAGTGACAGGCGTTAATAAGTATAAATATTGTTCACATCATGGCATTCTCTAGGAGTGTTAGGAGAGTAACTCTGCCCCACCCTTCATCTCTGAACTCATCTCTAGATACTCACCCAACTGCTTACTATGCTCCTCTACTGACCTGCTCCTCAACTCTTCTCTCATTACCTCGTCACACACTCGAAATTCAAGACTTTGCAAGGGCTGCACCCCTCCTCTGGAATTCCCTCCCACAGTCTGTCTGACTTTCTCCCATCCTTTCTGTTTTCAAAAGATCTCTTAAAATACACTTATTTAGAGAAGGCTATCATCACTATGTTTAGTTACCAAATGCAAGCTTGCTTATTTTTGCACCTTTTGTCTCATTCCCTTCCCCTTTAGATTGAAAGCTCTTTTGCACATGGCCTTCCTCACCTTTTGTATTGGTACTGCTTGTAATGAATGTAATTTATGTGATTTCTTTGTATAAGTACATTTATTTTACAGTGCTGCGCAATATTTTGGTGCTTTAAAAATACATGTTAATAATAATAGTCAGGGTAACTAGTATGGACTAATAAATCTGAAGGTGGGGTCTCCAAATAGTAAATAATAACTTACCACACCAGGGAAGAGGCCCAGGTGCACCACCCTGAGCCCTCAGTACGGGGAGCAGGCAAACTGAAAATTCTTTGGAGCAGGCACACAATAAAGGCAATCTTCCAACCAGGCAGTTGAATCAAAGTGAAATAGTTTATTGTGTCCACAGCCTTACGCGTTTCGTGTTACAAACACATAGTCATAGGCTTATAGCTTATAACCTATGACTAAGTGTTTGTAACATGAAACGCATAAGGCTGTGGACACAAAATACTATTTTGCTTTAATTCAACTGCTTGGTTGGAAGATTGCCTTTATTGTGTGCCTGCTCCAAAGAATTAACTAGTATGGACACTTCTATGTGTGGGGTTACTACTTCTTCTACTACTACTACGTACTGGTAGTGCTTTCAGTTAAATCTATAACCCTAGTGATGCCAGGTGGCAATGCTAACCTACTAAGCTGCCCCTTTTGCTCAATATATTTTGTTCAAGAGATACTGATATTTTGCTGTCAGATGTAGTTTAATAGGTAACGAGGGATGCTGAGATTTACAGGGCTGGAATGGTGTTTGTGCAGGCTTACACTAGGCTTGAGTATATATAATATAAGTGGACAAAATCTCCCACCTCCCATCTCCAAAGCATTGAGAGGGATGACAGTGTCTGATGATGGCACGCTAGAGCTTGGAGGAAATGACCTGCTGTGCAGCACTGTGAGCATGGGGAGAACGTCTGAGATAATTAAATCTGTTTAAATTTCTTCCTAGGACGCTCCTATCCCACATCTGTAGGGTTCCTTATTCCCCTGCTGTGATTCAAAGGATTAGTGGAGTAATTATTTGCTCCCACTGTAATAAAGAATAACGTCCTGTAATAGTGTTTTCCAATAAAGCTTAAAACACACATTTCTTTTTTGTTTACATGAAAGAAAAAAAAACAGCTTTGGGGCTGGGAGAACATCAGCATATGCTAACCACATAAAGAGCCAAGCTGAGATATTTTGTTCATATTTGAACATTTGGGTATCTGTGTGGGTACTTGGACAATTATTTTAAGACACGTTGACCATATCTATGTATTTTGCCGATTGATAGATCATATCAAACACCATTGGTTCACAAAGGCCAGGATAGTCCTTAGTGCTTGTGTAGCAGATACCAGGCCAGGCCCCGTCTTTACTTTTTTAGTATGGGACACAGGCCAGGTGCCTGCATTTGCCAGCCTCTAATGAAAGCTTAGTGCGGATAGATATCTTATGCTGCTGAGCAAAGGTACAACTAGTCCACATGAATAAAGAAATATAAATATGATCCTTTCTGCCAGATCTATATAAATTCACAAACCAAAATTTTCCCTGTTGGATCAAAAAAAATGTATTTTTTCACCTGTGACAGGTGCTGGGTTTGGGTTGTGCAATCATGCTGTTTTTTCCATGTTTCCCCAGAGCCCAGTCCCACCCTGGACTGAATCAGTAAGCTGCGATGGCTGTGAATAACACCAATACTGATAACAGGGATCCTCAATCAGATCACTAAAGAAATATCTCCCCATATACATCAATAAGGGGTAACAAGCAGATTTTATACTTTGGTTTTCCATCTCTAGGGACCACAACATCCTTACCTCTATTTCCACTTCATTGGTCAGTTTTGTTTTAGGTGCAAAATGTTAGACTTTTTTTTTAATTTAAAGGGATACTGTCATGGGAATTTTTTTTTTTCAAAATGAATCAGTTAATAGTGCCACTCCAGCAGAATTCTGCATTGAAATCCATTTCTCAAAAGGGCAAACAGATTTTTTTATATTCAATTTTGAAATCTGACATGGGGCTAGACATATTGTCAATTTCACAGCTGCCCCAAGTCATGTGCCTGCCCTCCTTTGAATGAATTAGCTAGGTGCAAGTCAGTCCTATTACACATTCCCATGACAAATTTTGTCTTAAGAAAGACACCCCTCTGTGGTGTCGAAATAAAGTAAGACGTTTGTAATTTTTTGTAAAGTCCAGAGTGTGTCATTATATTGTTGTGTTTTACTTAAATTTAAGGACATTACTGAACTACAATCCCCGTACCTTTAGATACCATAGATTGTAGTTTAGCAAAAGCTCATTTGTTAATTAGTTCAAATCACTGTAATGTACAAACAGGGCACAAATATGTCTTTAAGGCTTGTGACACACGGGCAGATTCGGGGAGATTTAGTCACCTGCCGACTAATCGCCTTTTCTTCTGGGCGACAATCTCCCTGAACTGCCTTTGTGTGTCTTCCCGTCCGCTATAATGAAAATTTGCCTGCGCTAAAGCACACGCCTCGGCAACTTTGCCCGAATCTGCCCGTGTGTCACAATCCTAAGGCTACAGACAAAATCCAAGATCAACATAACATCACTCTGTTGTCGATATAAAGAACTTCAAAACACCATTCACGAAAAAAAATAAGATTATCCATTTGCACTGATAGTTATTCCTACCATGTATTTCTCAAATGTTGCCTCTGAAGCCTAAGCCCTGATATTATTGTAGAGTGTTTGCTTATCTTACCTCTGTGAGCACTTGCACACAGTATGGTCAATTTTATCAGCAGCCAGTTAACCTGCCTGTATGTTTTTGTAGTTTGGGAGAACCCACCCAAACACAGAGAGAACATATAAACTCAGGTTGCCCAAGTGGCAATGGGACCATACCCAGCCTTGAATTGCAGCAGAACTAACCATTGAGCCGCCGATCAGATAATATACTTTATTGCATTATAAACAAAGGAAAGACTGTAAAAATAAAGACATAAATAAATGCAAGTGCCAAACAGCTAGTTTCAAACAAGGTGATAAGATGCTTGCAACCTATTTATGAGCAGTTATCTGCAATGAGATTGCCAAGATGTCACTGGCCAACACCAATAACTTATTCTGGCCCAACAAAAAAAAGTATAGGTGCAAACACGCTTAATAAGTTAACAATGGTGGCACATGGGGAGATTTTGCGACTTTGGGTGACTTTGGAAAACCGTAGCGAAGCGTATGCCATCCAGCCAGCGACTAAAGTGGTGAAGTGGTGAAGATTTATTGCAGGCGACTAAATCTCCCTGTTTGCCACCACCATAAAGAGCAGGATATTCAGTTTTCTCTACTTACTATCTCTTACTTCACTCTCTCTATATACATATACACAGAGATTGTCAAGTTTTTATAAATTATCCATAACACAACATATTAAGCAGCTCTGTACAATAAGACCATGGCATAAATAACAATATGATGTACAAATAAAGGTTAGTATTTGCTTATTTGCTCGGTGTGTGTGTATTTCTATATATAGTGCACCGTAGCATAGCTGTAGGACTCCTGCACTTGCACATAGGCACAAAAGCACATTGCTGAGTAGCAGGAATTGGCAGCAAGAGGCAGACTTTGGAGGGGCTTCATTCACACCCTTAAAATATCCCTTTGCCGTGGAGGGTGAGACATTTCCCCAAGAGTATCCTGTATCAGCAGCACCCATGGCCGTGCCTCATACTCAGTTGCGAGGAAGTTTCCCTGGATCTAATGGAATATACATGAACTAATTAATACCAAAAAACCCAAACTACAGAAATTTGCTTCTACACAACCCAAGGCACTTATAAAGCCAACCCCGTTGCAAAACATGAACATACAGACTATTGGTTATTTTCCAGTGGACCCCCACTTTTCCTTACCTGCCAACTCAAATTCTTCTGCCATTTGCTATGAGCTCCTGAGATAGATTTGCTTTTCATCAATACTAATGATCCTGACGCAGGAAAGAAAGAGCATTCCTATTCCATCCCATGCATACTCCCTGATTAGCTGGCTTCTTGTCATGCACAGAGGGATTATACTATATCATAAAAGATGTGTAAAGGCTGTGACAGCTCCTGGGAGCCCCGCCTTCTGTTGTCACCCCCCCCCTTATGCACCCCTCCCTCACAGGAAACCATTCCCTCAACCTGGGAGAGAGATGATAACAGCTTGAAGCCTCACTCCCCATAAGCAGCAGCAGAAGATGGGGGAAGGGAATGGCTCTCGTGGGACCTTGTCAGCAATTGGCATTAGAAAGACTGATAATAGGAGCTACACAAGTCTTTCCTCCTCCTGGGTGATGCACAAAGCCTGGATCTGTTTACAGCACATGCACTTTGTGTAGCCGTGCAGTTAGGGTCATGTGCCAAGGTAGCATTCCCAATGGGAAACCCAGGATAAAGGAAATAGCAATCAGGAAAGTCCTGGTTCGGTTCCCGTGTCAGCTTCTTATGATCTTTAAATATTTAGGCAGGCTCAATAATATAGAGAGATAAACAGGAAACAAATCCCATGTCTAAGTGCAACGGGAGGCACAAAACTCATAGGGCCATTGAAGATATGAATTTGCTTAATATAATCTACAATAAAAATATATTTTTATACTATTTTTAAATGCCATGATGTCCCTTCTTTCTTTTAATATTTAGGCAGACGTTGTGATTTTGGATACCACTGGGAGGCACAAGGAGACTGTCTGTACAACCAGGTATCAACAGTGCAGTCAATTGCTGTTTTGTTTCATGCATATTTGTGCCCATTGGGCAGCGCTATGCAACCATTCCCACGAGCAGCTAGCAAGTGACGCTCATAGGATATTACTTGCTGTGCCATGTGAAAATCTCCTATATGTCCACAGATTCATACAAACGTACAAAGAAAAAAAATAGAATCAGTTGGATCTTTAGCAGTGATACCAGAGGCTACTATTGAATTTCATCCCTATTTATTTAATGCAACCAAAATTGGATGGCTTCTGTACAGGTTACACAATGGCTTTTCAAATCTCCTGTGGGCATAAAGCTGGCCATACTATAAGAGTAAGGTCACCAAACAAGCGGATCTTTCCACAATATGCCCACCAAAAAGTGGGCAATATTGGGCTAATCCGATTGTTCAGTCCTATGGACAAACTATTGGATTACAATGATGGGCATACCAACCGACGGGACGAAGACCACATCAAACGTACAAAGTGAACCTATAAGGCGTACTGAGAGAATCAGAAAACTACCTGCATGGACCAAAGACTATGGGATGTGAATAATAGATAATGCGTTCCTTGATCGGGCGGGAAAATTAAACCTGCCTGATCAAGATCCGGTTAATTTGTGGCCAAATATCGGTTTTGGAGGCCAATCAAAGTTCCTTGTACACTGGCAGATCAGCTGCTGAATCAGTCTTGTTATGTTTTGGGTAGCCGAGGATGAGTAGAGTATAACAGTGCTTTATTAGCAGAGTCATGCAGACATTACACAACAGTAACTTTCACTTTTAAGCTACCAGGAGGTATGCACAGTATAAGTATGAGCACAGTGACATCTACAGGCCATTTGCATGAACACCACATATCCCCCTATAGTAGGAAAGCATTTGGACAACTATAATAAACAGCAGCATTAAACAGTATGCATTTTAAAGCAATAATATACATTATTCACATCCCATAGTCTTTGGTCCATGCAGGTAGTTTTCTGATTCTCTCAGTACGCCTTATAGGTTCACTTTCTTCAGGCCTATTGCAGTTGACATCAGGAGTAGGAAAATGTCCTTCATCAAATGGAGCTTTTACAAAATCATATCTAACAGGAGCAAGACGACTTGCATTCCATATGCGTCAATCAGACAGTTCATATGTGTATGGTCCTCGCTGGCGTCTCACTTCAAGTGGGGTAGTAAATTTAGTTTGTCCTTGTTTCAGTATTCCTGGTTTCTTAATTCTGACTAAAGATCCAGGCAGGAAGTGTACTTCTCTTGCACCACATTTTCTGTCAGTATGAGCCTTGCATTTGGCTTGTTGACGTTTCACAATGTCAGCAGAAGATGATTTTGTAGGCACAGTATTTTCTGGAAGTTTGATGTCTGCAACATGTAACTTAGTGCTCATCTGTCTGCCATGTAATAATTCAGCTGGAGATGATTGGGTTGTTGCATGGCACGTTGGTCTGTAGTTATGTAGGAACTCTGTTGTAAATACTTTCCAAGATTTCCCAGTAAGATTTGCTGTCTGTAGTGCTTCTTTCAGACTTCTGTTCGCTCAATTTCTCCATTTGCTTGTGGGTAATACACTGAAGATTTCCTATACACAATATCCCTCTCTCTCAGAAAGGATTCAAACTCATATGAGACAAACTGTGGTCCATTGTCTGATATTAACTCCTTTGGATTACCTTCTCTGCTGAAGACTGTAGACAGAAATGTTATTACTGTAGCTGATGTTATATGAGAAACAAATGCAATTTCCGGCCATTTACTGTAATAGTCTATCAAGGTTATTTCAAATCTACAGTCTATAGGAGCATCTGTAAAAGGACCGACAATATCAAAAGCAAGTTTTTCCCATGCTGAATCAGAAAATGGTACTGGTTTGAAATCTGGTCTCACCTTAACTTTGTGTACAAAGTTCTTTGCACAGCCCAGTGAAGTGTTGCTTTGTGGAATAATTTTAGACACTGGCTGTGTGGCACTGGTGCTGTAGTAATGAGACCATCAACTAATTGTAGGTTTAATGCAGCAAAGAGATCCCTTCCAAGTATAGCAGTACCTTTATTGACAATGTAAAAGTCACAATTTTCAAATTGTACGGTCACTGGCAAGCAACCAAGCACAGGGATTGGATCCTTTAAGTAACTGACCAGTTTCAGGGCAGGTGCAATAAGCGGATCTTTTGCAAAGTATTTCAAGAAAATATCCTTTGGAAGTATAGAAACAGCTGAACCTGTATCAAGCATCAGGTTAATGGAGTGTCCCTTGTCAGCAGAAGCAGTACTGACACTGACAGCGCATATAAACATGTCTGGAATAAATGTACCAGCTTTATCCACACTTAATACTGTAACATTTGTAGTAGTGACTTCATGAACATCTTTAGCAGAACTACGGCAGATCTTTGCAAAATGTCCTACTTTTTGTGCATTTGCGGCACTGTTTAGCTTTTGCAGGACATGTAACATGATTTGCAGTGTGTTCTGTTGAACCACAGTGAAAGCAGTATTTTCTATTTGTATTTGCTGCATGGTTTTGCAGTGTAGGTGAATCCCTTTCCTTAGCACTGTATTTTGCCTGTGACTGTGCATTATTAGGCCACAGTGTTGAATTCACAATCTGTACGTTCCCAGCAGTTTCCTGAATGAGAGTTTTAGCCTCTGCCACTGCTGTTTCAATTTGGCTAGCAACTGTAATAGCCTTTGCAAGGGTTAAATCCTGCTCTAAGAGCAGTCTCTCTCTTATGCAAGGTGAGTTTGTTTTTTCCACTATTTGGTCTCTTTGCATTTCATCTGTTAGATTCCCAAACTCACAGGTAACAACCAGCTCTCTCAAAGCTGCTGCAAATTGTTCTGTGGATTCGCCATTGCGTTGTCCACGTTGGCGGAATTTATATATTTCAGCAACCACATTTACTCGTGGCACAAAAAAGTTCTTTATAGCAGTTTCATAAGTATCATCAGCTAATGGTAATGTATAGAATATACGCTGTCCCTCTGCTCCCAGGCAGTGAATAAGTAAAGTACGCTTTCTAGCAGCAGAAATCTCCCCTTGGTCAGCAGCAATAATGTAATTTTGAAACATACGGATCCAAGCAGTAAAAGGTATGGTAGGCTCACCAGGGTTTGGAAGAAAAGGTGCAGGCTGCTGCAGAGGTAGAAGAGCCATCCTTGTCGCCATTTGTTATGTTTTGGGTAGCTGAGGATGAGTAGAGTATAACAGTGCTTTATTAGCCGGCTCTCATGCAGCCATTACACAACAGTAACTTTCACTTTTAAGCTACCAGGAAGAATGCACAGTATAAGCACAGTGACATCTACAGGCCATTTGCATGAACACCACAAGTCTAAGGGACCTGAATCGGCATCTTAAATCTGCCCGTGTATGGCCACCTTTATCCCCAGTGCTCCAGCAGAAACTTGCGCATGTGTGGAGTAGAGGAGCAGTCACAGTAACCTCTGGCTTACGGGAGCCTGAATCAGAAACGCGGGCCTGCATGAGCTTGCCGATAGATGAAATAATAATAAAACAGGACACATCATTTGCAATCTGCCAAACTGCAGGATAGTCTGTTGAAACAGACCTCCAACTTGGCATACAAACACACAAGATTGGGCATGTACTGTATGGTAAAAATTGCCAAATCTGGGCATGGATAACCAGCTTTACAGGTCCAACTCTGACTCAGCTCTGACTTAAGCACAACATCGGACATATTTGTGTGTGTGTTCTAAAGCCCTGCAGGGGGTGACAGGTACGAGGATAGATATGGGCACTCTGTATTAAAGAGAACTACTCTGGTCCCTCCATTTGCCCACACCCCATGATAGATCTCCTTTAGGGTAATGGCACACAGTACATTCTGTTGCCCACATTTAACCCTCTCTAATGGGGCGACAAAAAGTCCAAACATACATTTCCACTGGTAAAATGTTATTTGCCAATAGTAGAACTTTTCAATCAAGTAACTTGCAGAAATGGCCTTTTCCAATATTTTCTCCATCTAAAGTGAACAGGAAAGCTGCATTTGCACCTTTTATTCCCCTCCCCCCCAGAGAATGGAAGATGGTTGGGGCAACAAGACACTACAAATCTTCCCATGTGCCATTACCCTAAAGTTGGGTAAAGTGTTGTGTATCACTAGAGGGAGCTGTGTAAAGGCCCCCATATACGTAGCTGCGTGAAAGTCGGCCAGATCTCGATCATGCGGGTTAAAAAATCCCGTCGTATCGCGGACGCATCTCTGCATGGATGCGGTCTCACGATCCAACTGCCCCGATCTCCTGCATTATGATCTGATCGTTGGGCCCTAGGGCCCATGATCGGATCAGCCCGATATCGCCCACTTCAATGTGGGCATACCTCTCTACGTCTATGGCCACCTTTAGGGGCAAATTCACTAAGCGCCGAAGCGCCTAATGCTAGCGTCAATTCGCTAGCGTTGGGCATTTTCGTTACTTCGCAAATTCACTAACGAACGCTGGCGTAAATTCGCTAGTGTTACTTCGCACCCTTACGCCTGGCGAATTTTCGCTACTGACGTAACTGCGCGCAGTGTACTGAACCCTACCTTTTACGCTAGACTTCCTTCGCCACCTCAGACCAGGCGAAGCGCAATAGAGTAGATAGGGTTTGCTTCAAAAAAAGTTCAAATTTTTTCTAAGTCCCAAAAAACGCTGGCGTATTTTTTATATTATGGGTGATAGGCTGAAAAAGATCGAAAAAATTTTTGGGGCTCCCCTCCTTCCCCCCTACATTTCCTAACTCATGGCAACTTAACTATACAGGGGGCACATGTGTAGGGCAAAAAAAAAAATGTATTTGATGTTTTGAAGGTTTCCCAGGCATTTGTAGTGATTGTACGTATTCCTCCATTGAAATTTGAATTTGGCGCCGTATGCAAATTAACCATCTCTAGCGTAACTTCGCTTCGCTTAGTGAATCAACGCTAGCGCAACTTCGCAACCTTACGCTACCCCTGAGCGCAACTTCGGATTTTAGTGAATTTGCGGAGCGCTGGCGAAACTACGCCTGGCGAAGTGTGGCGAAGTGCGGCGAAGTTACGCCTGGCGAAACTACGAATCTTAGTGAATTTGCCCCTTAGTGTTATTTCAAGTAATGTGTATTTTTCTAGCTTCAACTCCACTGGATCTCTGTGTTTAGTCGTAGGTCTGGATAGAGAATCAAAATAGGCCCTGGTATTTCAAATACACAAAGCCCAAAATGCCCCCTACCAGCCCAATAATATTGACAGTCTATGGCAATTTACAGCACTCTGGCATTTGCCAGAATCCACAGATTGCTAGTCCAGTCCGGGTCTAATTAGTCATACTTCCTTCTTGCAAATGTCTGTACATAGTTAGCCATGTTGGAGCTCCAATCAGTAAGATGTATAAGAAAAAGGTAACAAGATGCATGGAAGCAACAGAATACCCTATAAATCATAGCCATTCTTAAGTCACACAGGAATAAATGAATATAAGCACTTCCAGTTTGTTTTTATTAAGTTATTAAGGAACCTTCATTACCAAACAGATAAGCCTTATTACCAAATGCACTTCCATTCTATGGTCAGGATAAAATAATAATAAAAGAAAAATATATCACCCCTCTATAAGTTATGTTATCCACTATGCTTTCCCTTTTTTTAAACAGTAATAGTTTGCCTGTAATTACACACTAATTTTGATCCCATGGTTTGGGCATCAGGATCCAAACTCTGACTCCTACTGGAAAGTACTAACCAATTTATCAAGGGCCTCATCTCAATGAGATGAAAAAAATCCTTTAAACATTAATCAAACCCAATAAACAGTTTTTTGCCTCCAATATGTATTAATTATATCTTAGTTTGGATAAAGTACGAAGGTATTGTTTTATTATTATTACAGTGGAAAAAGGAAATCATTTTTAAAAATGTGGAATATTTGAATAAATTGGAGTCTATGACATTGGTAATTCAGAGCTTTCTGGTTAATGGGTTTCCGGATAAGGGATACCATACCTGCACTACAAGTTTCGGCGAAATAACTTTTCATTGGAGAAAATTCACCTCACTCTAGCTAAAATTCACGTCTTTTCGGCAGGTTAAATTTGTCCAAAGAATCTTCATCAATTTACTAAGACCGCAAGAATGAATTCTGGCCAGGTTCAGGCTGGCAAACTGCCGTTATAAAAATAGAGCAGATACTTTGGCATCTCATTATCTATGTCAGCTCCTTCATGCCAGGCTAATTTATTCACAGGTTATTAGTTTTGGGTGCCTGTATGTATAAAAAGATTTATATTAAAGATTTTATGCCAGAGCAGGTTTTTCTTGGAATTTGTATAAAAGCAATGAGCTTTTTGTGCACGGATTTCGAACACTAATACCAATGATCTGCCACTAGAGGGCAGCAAAATCATAATTAAAAAGGCAACATACATTTTTCTTAAATTGTCATCTTCCAAAATAACTTCAATGGCTCCCTTGCTGCTATTATACTGTAGCTCGGCAATTCTATTGGCGAGTGCAGGTTAATACACCCGATCCTGCCTTTTACTGCTACGTACTTATAAAACGCGCAGACTGCAGAGGAGCTGGGGATCAGTTTTATAACAGCCAGATACATTTTTCATAAGCGTTCTGCTATAAAGTAGAAGTCTCGTCATCATGTGGCATTAGGGGGGAATAATGAGAAAATTGTACCCAGCGCACAAAGGAATCAAACAAGAAGACAGGAAACAATGCCATTTAAAGGATTGTGTTATATTGTGATGTAAGAGCAGCAAGTCAGAACTGCAGGCTACTACAACCAGTCCATACCCCTATTCTACGTTATAAGCAACATGTGCACGAGATATGTACCCTTTAAAAAGGACTCATGGCACCTATAGATCGTGTCATGCCAGGCAGTATTTCATGCATTAGATTAATGATGACACACAAACCGCATTAGTCCTTTGTTTTTTTTTCATAGAAGTTGGATAAATGCCTAGCTGCTGAAGGTGGTATATGGTGTGCACATTAAAGTCCTGCAGCGGCACACAGGTACCCACAGAATACCTGCAAAATAGTTGGGACTTGGTCAGAATATTCCTCATGTCCTGACTGTACGGATGGTCTGCGGGAGGGGGGGTCCATGGGCACTAGTAATGTAAGGGTCGACAAAAAGTTGACCGCTACCCAACCCTTTCCCACCGGATCCCAATCCACACCTGACCCGAAAACCTGCTCTGCACTTCTATTTATAGGCCTCGCTCATCTCTGACATCATGAAAGGGGGAGGGATGGGACAGGCGCATGCCTATAAATAAATGCTGCCTGAAGAAGAAGCTGGTATCGGAAGGTCACGGGTATGGAGAGCCAAAGGAAGAGCTCAACCCAAATCCGCCTGTGACCCACAAGCTGTGTGCAGAAGTCGACCATAACCCACCCAACTCGTGGCTCCTGTAGGTCGGCCCCCACATCGCTAATGTCCACCCTTTAGCTGCAGGTGGGCACTTGCTATGCAGTTCTCTAGGACACATCTCATTATCTTTCCACTGTCCTTAATCGTTTCTCACCTTAGGGATCATTTACAAAGTGTAGAACGTTTTTGTACACTTGCATTGTACCCTGCACTTTTCTGAATTGCTGCAGGCCTCTGCATTCTGAAATCGGTTTGACAGTGTTTGGCATGCAGGAGATGGCATAGGCTTATTAGCAGATCCCTAACATGGGTGCCATTCAGAGGCAGGGAGTAAAAACTGGGCTGCTTTGTGCCCACCAGCTCTGGATTTTTGGCCAGACCCCCAGATAAAAGTGTTTTTGAATGAGCAAGAAGGGACACACTTTTACATGCCTTAGTGATCTAGTACTTCTGTTCAGGGTCATAGTAAACTACCCCTTGCAGAGCTGTCAACCCCCCTATTTTTTCAGAAGTTACCAGATTTTTGGCTCCATCCCCTGGTCTCCGGTCACTCTTAAACAATCAATTTTCTATGATTTGAGACGATTTTTGGAAAAAAAATCTGATATGCACAAGCTCAGTGACGTAGTGGAGCAATGTGCGGATGCGCAGCACAAAATTTGTGGCTTCATGATGGGTTGTGCGCATGCTCTTGATGTCACTTCCACGCTGGAATTTTCAGTAAAGCAATGGCACGAGCCTTAGGATCCCCCTACAATGAATCTTTAAAGATTGACAGATTTGCTCTTGATTCATGCCCCAAACACCAGTGGAACTAAATTCTGGCAACTAAATTCACTACTGCTTCAAAAAACATGGCAGCAACTATTTTTTATATCTTCTACATAAAGTTACATTAAAAGGAAGATTGTAAGGGCAGTGACCAAGTTGCATTTTTGCACAGATCCGTGCATTTTACTTTACTTCTTTACACTGGGGTATCATTGCCCTTTGTCCTGTGTAGCCTAGTGTAGGCAATTATAAGCTGCTTATTGTCCATCTTTATCCATTTCCCTGTGATTTTTTTTGGGTGAGGGGATCCCATAAACCCAAGCGTAGAACGGATTTATTTGAAAACATATTTTGAATGTTTCATATGCCCGGCCGCAGACAAACAACACATGAATAAATAAAGCATGCGGAAAAAAAGAATATCACATTTCTTTCAATGAAGACAGACAGGAGCACAGTTTAAAGAGCGAGTTCAGTTATCCATTGATGTTTCCTACCTCTAATTCCCAGTTTCAGACAGTTGCTTGGATACCTGCTTCCAGCCTGATGGGCCAGGGGAGGAAAATAACAGCCGTCTGCTTGCTGGCAAGTACCTCTCCAGGTACAAAGTAGGCTCTCGTTCATTAGCTCAGGTAATGAACAATCATTAGCAGACTTTCTTCAGTCGTGGAATGCACAGGAGAATACTGCTCTGGATGTTTTCTTCCCAAACAAAACAATCTGCTAATGCTTGTTGGGTGGTAGCACGGATAAACATATGGGCAATAAAAGATAGTTTGCCACTACTACTTCATTTCTTTCCTTTCCTCTTTAGCATTTTCGGATACTTTATGAAATAGCATCATGTGGCCCCCATATACTTTCTGCTACAGGTATCTTTAGGATGTGTAAATAGCGGCAACTGCCCCATGAAAGGAAAATCACAATGCCCCAAAGAGAAGGAAGGAACAGATATTAGAAGAGGGATATTGCAGCAATAGGTGACAATAAAGCAAAATGGCAACAGTACACTTAATATGAGTGTTGCCTGCAGCTCTTCATGTCTAAGAACAACTCTAATGAACAGCCAAAAGGAAGGAGGTACAGGGAGTTGTACAACAACATACTGTATGATATGACATAGATCAGACAGCCTTATATTTTAATAAATGTATGTATGGGGCCAAAATAAGGATCAACCCTGTTTTCTAAGATCCTCCAGGTGTCTTTTTTCGGGTTTAATAATCCTTTTCGGTAAGCGCTGCATTGTGCTGTGTCCTGTGTAAAAGGTCTTTATAGGCCCCAATTGTGATCCTGTCCTTGGCCTTGGTGCTACCAGGGCCAAATTTGTGCATCCCTAGGCCTGTATTCAACCTGAACACTTGTTCTACCACTTGCACCCCTGTCACCCCACCGCTCACACCTTAACCTCTCCCATTCTCAATCCTTCGCTACCCTCCTCTCCCCTCCTCAGGACTATATTGCTCCCAATTGTGATCCTGTCCTTGGTCTTGGTACTATCAGGGCTTAATTTATAATCTGTGCACCCCTAGGCCTGTATGCAACCTGAACTCTTGTCCCACCACTTGCACCCTTGCTACCCTACTGCTCACCATATCCCTGCCCTTGCCCATACCTTCCCTTCTCTCCTGCTCTTTCCCAAATACAACTGCACTATGGACTGGGAGGGCTGAAGAGTTTGACAGCTCTGAATCTCCTACTCAGTTCCCAATGTACACTTGTCCAGCAGACGGAACGCCACTTAAATGTTGCCATCCTGGGCCAGGATCTACGTGACCTTCCCACAAATCAGGGTCTGGGTTCTACACAATTGAATTAGCCTAATTAGTCCTACACCTGGGTGGCCAAATAGAGCAGAGGTAGACTTGTCTGTTGACCCCTTTTCTAGCTGGAAAATGACCTGTATTTAGAATTAATCCCTAACAAATTCACTGTGAGCCAGATGACTGGTTTGTGTGTAGTTTAGCAAGACTAAATAGAATAGCCAAGCTACTCATCCCTGAATTCAGCCCTTACCCTGGGCCAGATCAAAAGTGCAGCCTCTGCGACTTCCAGGTTAGTTGATATCCTTTAACAGGTCATTGACCAATGGGATCTTAGGTTGTGCTTGACTGATTATGAATAGAATAGCCTCGCCTAAGAAAAATCAATGGTCTAGAAGTTTGCTCAAAAACAGAATTGGATGACAGTATTGATCATGTTGTGGATTGCATTAATCTACACTTTCAAATCTACTTGTTTTTGGCAATTAAGTCAAGCTCCTTCAACTGTCCACATACAGCACCAATCAATAGGGTCCACACAAGACCTAAAAAGTTCAATCCATAATCCATTTTTAATTCACCCAATGAATTTGCTTAATGGAAATATTAAGAATTGGATGTATATATTTTTCTCTTTATTTCCCCAGTTTATTTTAAAGTATCTAGAAGAATTAAGTATATAGCAACTGGACTTTTCTGAGTTTTTTTGAGAACATTTTACCGCTCATCCAATTGGCCTTTTCAGTTCAACTAAGTGGTATGGAATTCCCTGGTATTTCTTAATTATTTGCCTTTTTCTTCTGACTCTTTCCAGCATTCAAATGGTAAAACCAAATGCTCTGTAAGGCTACAAATCTATTGTTATTGCTTCTTTTTATTATTCATCTTTCTGTTCTGCCCTCTCCTATTCCTATTGTCTTTTACTCAAATCATTGCATGGTTGCTTGGGTAATTTGGACCCTAGCAACCAGGTTGCTAAAATTGCGATCTCGAGAGCTGCTGAATAAAAAGGTAAATAACTTAAAAAACACAAATAATAAAAACATGAAAATCAGTTTCAAATAGTCTCAGAATATCACTCTCTGCAAACAGAGCCTCCTGTAAGCTGCCAATCACAGCCCTTATTTTATGCCACAAAGGAACAATTTTCATTCTTGCATTGCTCCTAAACTCTTTTTACACCTGAATTTTGCTGACGGGTAAAAAAAAGATCAGGGATCCCCCCCTCTACAGCCATGTCTGGGGACACCTAAAATTAAGATATTTTGGACTTCATGACTCATTGGGCTTTTTACAGTTGGTGATATAGTTGTCTACCTTGTGCCCCCGTTGCTCCCTTGTTGCAATACAACAAAAAGCTGGAAAATACAATATGAACAGTACAACAAAAGTCGTATTGGAAAAGTAGCCTATAAATCATTCTCGATGGCTAAAAAAGAAAACCCTTTTCCGGCAGTTGAATCATAAGGCAGGTTTAAATTAGTGATGAGATTATTCATATATACAGTAAACTTTGCATTGCTTAAAAAAACCTGTACAGGAACTGGTGCAGAACATGCGCCAGCAGGAAGCGCAGACACCTCACTTCAGTACACAAGCTGCATGGTTGCCTTATGGAACCAATTTGTCCTCTTTTTTTTAGCCATGTTTTTTGTTTATTTGCTTGTTTGTGATCTGTCTGCTTTATATAATGGGGCAGAAGTTCATTTTTAACTCCCAGGTGCCCAGTTCATGTGAGCAGAACCACGGCAGTGCTCCTCTTGCCTGGCCAGTGAATTTAAGATCCTGCAGACACATATACACAGATGCAATCACACACAATCACAATCAAAAAGCCACTTCACAAACACATCCATATGCTTCTGCAGTGCAGTCTGTGCCCATGGAGACAGCTTGCTCCAAAGATTTCATTGAAATGTAGAAATGCCCTGCGCATACTAAACATGTACTGGAGAAAATAAATACAAATGAAACTTGTTTTAGGGAAAGTCAGTTGGTTTTGGTCATGGATGTATATTTTTTGAAAAAGGGCACATTATACTATTCAAATACATTACAATGGCTATTCCCCAAAATAATATATTGTCTAATAATGGAAAATGTCATTCTAAGCTATTTTTCTTACATACATTGTAATGTATGCCTGTTCATTTCACCAGGTTACAAAACTAGCTACCTAATTTGTTCACTCCCGTAGTGGCCTGAACCAAATGTTTGGCTCTAGGGCCAATGGTCAGATCACTTGTTGGGTCAAGCAGAGCCATTGACAGTTAATCTGAATTGCACAAAGGATCGATGACTTGACAATCACTTTAGCTGGTCAGCGGAGGCACTACATATGGACCAAAAAAACAACAATTTGGACCATTATCTTCTGCAGATGATACTAAATTGCGCAAAAGCAGAAAGTTACTGCTTGCAGAAAGATTTGGTTAAATCAGACAAACAGGCAGCAAACCGGAAAACGACGTTCAATGTTGATAAGTGCAAGGTTATGCACTTCAATAGAAATAATCACAGATATACAATAAATGGTAGAGGGTTAGGAGCCCCCTTTACTGAGGATAACAGACAGTGTCTGCCAGTGTCTGCTAAAGGAAATAAAGTTCTATATTATTTGAAAAAGGCATTGACTTGACAAACAAAAGCAGAATTTTGCAAATGAAGGCCTTACTTTAAGTATGCAATGCAGGTTGGGTGCCAGCTGGAGAGAGTGCTAAACTGGTAAAAAGAATGGAACAATTAAACTACGAGTAACGGTTGAGGTTGTTTTGTATAGAGAAAAGGTGTTTCTGAGGGGACGATTTTTACAATAGAAAAGAGCAAAGGGCAAGGGCTCCCCTCAAGGAACACAATTGTCACCTCAATCACCTCAATCAATGCAAGTGCTTCTTCACAGTGAGGCTGTGGGATGCACAATTTTCCAGGGATACAACAATCACAATACACTTAAAGGGCTGTATTGAGTTTTGTTTGTGTGTTTGTTTATATAGTGAATAAAGTACCCCCTCTTGTAAATGAACTCTGAGGTTACTTCTAATATCCTCATATTTTGCAACAGGGGTACTTTATTTATTATAATACACTAGTTTCAGTGAGTCTTGTGACAGAAATGACATCACTACTCATCGTTTATAACTGATGACATCAGAACTCACCGTCTATAAAGATTTAATGTACAAGATATTCATGGCTGTTGTATATTATATATATATATATTTATATATATATATATATATATATATATATATATATATATATATATATATATATATATATATATATACTGTATATATATATATATATGTATGGGACCTGTTATCCAGAATGTCTGGGACCCGGGGTTTTCTGGATAAGGGATCCTTCTGTAATTTGGATATCCATACCTTAAGTCTGCTAAAACATCAATTAAACATTAATTAAACCCAATAGAATTGTTTTGCATCCAGTAAGGATTAATTATATCTTAGTTGGGAAGAAGCACGAGGTACTGTTTCATTACTACAAGGAAAAAGTAAATAATTTTTTATAATCGGAATTATTTGATTTTAATGGAGTCTATGGGAGATGGCCTTTCCGTAATTCAGAGCTTTCTGGATAACGGGTTTCCGGATAACAGATCCTATACCTGTGTGTGTGTGTATATACTGTATATATATAGTGCTTTTTATTTATCCCATTACCTGCTCTGCTTTGAGGTGGAATGTTACCAGCAACATGTCCCTGTTATTATTTATTCTCAGTAACTTCTCTACCACTTATAAATCACTGCTAATGACTATATCATGGCCCATAGTTGCTCAGCTAATGTTGACCTAAACACCGCTGTCTAATATACTGTAGTTATTTAGGTTTTTCTTATCCATTTATTCACTTAAATAGACAGAACAGCGTGAGGCCATGTCTTACTGCATACACGGAACAGTCCCTATGTGATAATTGCACTTACACATATTAGTGGGAGCTGCAGTGATTGTACAATTGGATTGACTGTATTGCGTTCATTAGAAATCCAGACTGGCTTTTAGGTTTCACAATGCAGCAAACAAGAAGCAACTCAGTAGGGATGTGGGTACATAATGAGGAATCAGAGTTGTTATGTAGTGATGTGTAGGGAGGAGCGGAGTGATTGGAAGATGAGAAAGAGGAACCCGTAGTTGGGTGATTTGTTGCCTAATGAGAAGCCGAGAGAGTGATTTGAGGAGAACGTGTATCCTTACAATTTTAGGTGAAATGGAAATAATTTAATCTGCAGAGTAAAGCTGGCCATAGATGTTGAGATTTTTAAAAGATCAGATCCTGATCATGAGACCAATATCTTCTCAGAACGATCGTACGAATTTACCATCAACTAAAAAGACCAATTTGGCAGGAAAACAAAGGGGAGCTGCCTGCTTGGCCCTGCAAACATAGAGAGATTGCACTGGGACCGACAAAGATTTTTTGACCTGGCCGATCAATTTCCCGACAGATGTCGGCCGAAAAATAGTAAGATGTACGATCGTTCGATACCACTAACCGCACGATAATTTCGAAGGATCGGTCGGACTTCCCTAAAATCGGTCGTTCGGCAAGAAGAATCGTCGCGTCTATGGGGACCTTTATGACAGATTGCAGAAGGGAATTATGTAAGGCGCTGACACAAGTTAACCGAAGGCTCCGTTAATCTATTCAGCACAGGTAAAGAGTAAGGAGAAAATGGCTTTGGCTCGGCACAAATGATTTGTAAAGAGGAGAAGCAGGATCAATTCTCCCCAACACTTACATGGCAGCCCTTGCACGAAGACTACAAGGAAAACAAAACAGATGGGGTTTTTTTAGTAACAGACCAAGGGTCCCTAGTTCAAGACTATAATTTGTGGCCCCTCCTTCCTCCAAAGTAAGAAAACACAATATATTTATATATATATATATATATATATATATATATATATATATATATATATATATGTATATATATATATATGTATATATATATATATATATATATATATATATATATATATATATATATATATATATACAGGTAAGGAATGCTCGGGACCTGGTGTTTCCAGATAAGAGGTCTTTCCGTATAAGGATTCATTATATCGTAGTTTGGACCAAATGCTAGGTCCAAGTTTTCTGGATAACGATACCCTATACCTGTGTGTGTATGTGTATATATATATATATATACTCATAGTCATCATTTGGCCGCCACACTAACTATGCTGTGGGTATTTCTCGCACTGGTCTGTGAAAGCAGGTCCATAATATATTATTGTCATTCTTTATTTGTATAGCTCTGACATATTAGCCGTACCTTAAAGAGAATAATCAATCCCTGCCTCAGTGGGGCTTTCAGTCTGATTCCCAAACCACAGAAACACGCAGGCTAGAGACAGTTTTATCATAAGCCAATTAACCTGCCAGTATGTGTTGAACTAGGGGAATAAACCCAGATAAACTAACTATGCAATCTGCTGTGCTCATGTACTTGGGTTATATTTATAGTACAGTTATGGGATCCCTTTATCCAGAAAGCTCAGAATTATAGGAAGGCCATTATAGACTCCATTATAATCAAATACGTAATTTTTTTAAGCTGATTCTCTTTTTCTTTGTAATAATAAAACAGTACCATGTACTTGATCCCAATTAAGATATAATTAATCCTTATTGTAGGCAAAATAGTCCTATTTGGTTTATTTAATATTTATATTATTTTTAAGTAGACTTAGGGGCAGATTCACTAACTTCGAGTGAAGGATTTGAATGAAAAAAATTCGAATTTCGAAGTATTTCTTGGGTACTTCGACCATCGAATTGGTTAAATTCGTTCGAATTCGAACTAAATCGAACGATTCGAACGAAAAATCGTTCGACTATTCGACCATTCGATAGTCGAAGTACTTTCCCTTTAAAAAAAACTTCGACCCCCTACTTCGGCAGATAAAACCTACCGAAGTCAATGTTAGCCTATGGGGAAGGTCCCCATAGGCTTGCTAACCTTTTTTTGATCGAAGGATTTTCCTTCGATCGTTGGATTAAAATCGTTTGAATCGTTCGATTCGAAGGATTTAATCGTTCGATCGAACGAGAAATCCTTCGATCGTTCGATCGAACGTTTAGCGCTAAATCCTTCGACTTCGATATTCGAAGTCGAAGGATTTCAATTCGAGGGTATTTTTAACTTCGAAATTCGACCCTTAGTGAATCTGCCCCTTAATGTACAGAGATTCAAGTTATGGAAGCATCCCTTATCCGGAAAACCCAAAAAGAATACTCTTCTTATTCATTTTATTGGGATAAATAACGCAAATGTTGTATTTCTGTATTCGTCTCTCCTGATTTGGAATATGCAAAGTGAAATCAGTCTATATCAGAATATGCAAAATCATTTATTTTGTCTGTAAAACAATGGAACGTTTAACCCTATAACAGTAACACATTAGAAATCATTTTTGTTTACATATGACTACCTAATCATTCATCTTGTTTAGTAGATAAAATAGAGGCTTTTAGTGATCTGCAATATGGGTCATCTGAGCACCGTAAGTCCATTTATAACTACTTTCAGTGTAAATAAAAGTATAATTATGTAATGTTGTTCGTTATTACAGCACATTAATACATAAGTCAGTGGGGAACCAACGCTGCAATAAATCAATATACAGGTATGAGACCTGTTATCCAGAATGCTTGGGACCTGGGGTTTTCTGGATAACCTTTTGGTAATTTGGATTACCATACTACTAAAAAAATCAATTAAATCCAATAGGATGGGTTTGCCTGTAATAAGTAAATGTCTAAAGAATAAACTGTATGTGCAGGAGTATACGTCCCTACGGTAGGTCACACAATAAATGTGATCCATACTTTAAGTCAACTATTTAAACATCAAATAAACCCAATAGGATTGTTTTACCTCCAATAAGGATTAATAATATCTTAGTTGAGCTCAACTAAAAAAAACTGAGAAAAAAGTCACTTCTTTAAATTTTAATTATTTGATTAAAATGGAGGCTATGGGAGATGGCCTTCCCATAATTTGGAACTTTTTGGATAACGGGTTTCCGGATAATGGGTACCATACCTGAAGTTCAACCACAGCATGGATGGAGTCTGCAGGTTGGAAAATTTATTTTTTTAAAAATATTTCTAGGGATGCACCGAATCCACTATTTTGGATTCTGCCGAACCCCCGAATCCTTTGTGAAAGATTCAGCCGAATCCCGAACTGAATTTGAATCCTAATTTGCATATGCAAATTAGGGGTGGGAAGGCAAAAACATTTTTTACTTCCTTGTTTTGTGACAAAAAGTCACACAATTTATCTCCCCGACCCTAGTTTGCATATGCAAATTAGGATTCGGATTCGGTTTGGCTGGGTAGAAGGATTCGGCCGAATCCGAATCCTGCTGAAAAAGGCTGAATCCTGGCCGAATCCCGAACCGAATCCTGGATTCGGTGAATCCCTAATTATTTCTATTGGCATGCACAGCTTTTGCCAAAAAGTATAAAGTAGACAGTGTCTTTTATAAGAGCCCACTGGTCAGCTACAAACAACTTGGAGCAGGACACGTAAGAGAGAAGTACTTATTCCTGGGCTTCACCTCGGAAGCATTACTTTCAATATAAATCATTGTAGTGCAACCACAGAACCCTTTCTCCAACTAACAGCAATTAAATACCTATATGTCTTGTTCTAACAATCCATTTTCAACAACCTTGCTTACTACAATTAATAATAACATGTACATATTGATTAGCCTAATAACACATATGGCAGTAAATTAAAGGGGCATTGCACCCTTGAATTTTTCAGTAGAGCTGTGCTCAGTATAAAGCAGTACCCTCTGTAATGCACCATAATTTAACAAAACCTAGGGATTTCCTTTCCATGGATTCTGGCAAGACTTTCCCCTAGATATAATGCTGTGGTCCCCAAACTGTGGGGTTGGCTCCCATAGGCTGGCCCAGAGCAGTGGCCCCTCCTGAAGGCCAGTTGGGGTGAAATTTAGAGGAGAATCCCTTTATTGTAATTCTAGATATTCCTGAAAGACAAGCTTAAAGGTTAGTTAGGGTGTCATTTGGAGTGAATGCTTATTTACTGCCCTTTATAGTCTTAAAATCATTTCTAAATGGCTGAAATAACAAAGTTTTTATTTCAGTAACTGTTTCTAAGCCAAGGAGGACATTGACTAAGCATTGGACTTCAAATAAAGTCTGAAGCTCCTATATTGCTATACTATGTCTCCATGCTAATAGCGCTCTCTGCTCTGCACTAAAAGAGCCAACATTCTCATTTAAAAACTAGAGTTTTGACTCTTTAAGTTACCAGTGGCTTTTTGGGCGCCCCAGGCACCCGACCGGCTAAACCCCGCCCCCCGTGTGCACATGCGCAACTGCACATGCGCCATAAGAAGAGAAGGGAGGGAGGGAATTGAAGGAGAAGGGAAGGGAGGGGAGAGTGATAGAGGGGAGGGAAGGAGAGAGGCGAGAGCAGCAGGGGAGCGAACCACCTAGACTAGGGGTAGGCATAGAACTTTTAAAAAGGTACCTGCCCAGCACCCCAACATCTTTGCACCCTAGGCAGGTGCCTCTTCTGCCTACCCATAATCCCAGCCCTGCTCATGACAGCGGCACCCCTGGCTGTAGCCCCAGAGTTCCCAAACTGATCTATGTCAATGAACGCAAGAATCGGGTACCCCATCACATTGACAGCAAGTGCAGGCAATGATGACATTCAAACACCCAAGATTTTCGGTGCAATTGCATCAGACTGGAAACTACATGTGTTTAAGTCCATTTTATGTTAGGCACATCTCCCCCTCAACAATGTTGGAAATATGAGAAAAACTGCATTGTTAAAAAGAAAAAGAAAGTTGCACTTGACATTGCACTTTACACGTGTTCAGTGTCACTCATGAAGGAGCCCCTATGCATCTGCCCAGGGTGGGGCTTGGGAGGTGATACTTGGGATCCAGTTTGACATTTCGCTTACATTTGTTGTAAAACCATGCCCGCTGCCTACCCAGATCTCTCAGATTCAACTACATTTGACTATTTTATTTTTCTAAATCTTCCTTGTGTTCCATAATATATAACATAACACCACCCAGTGGGCCCTGTCAGTTTCCTAGCCCAAGGGGAAAATCATAGTTAAGCTTTTATACTTTCTTTTAAAGTGCACAAATGAAGAGATGTGTCAAAAGCATTGCTCTACACATGATCAGTAGAATGATAAATTAGTAATAACTCTTAAAAAATGGCAAGTGGTCTCTGATGAAGAAAACATATATTTTTTAAAGTCATTAATATAGTCAGTATGGGGAAAAAAAGTGGGAAATCTTGCATTTTCGCAGTTTTTTTTTGTCATTTTCAAAATGAATGGAACATTGTGTACTTCATCTTTCTAGTGCACAAGATATATTACACCTGCTTCAGGTGTGACCCAACATACAGTATGTCTTGAGACCAAAAGCTTAGTGCTGTGTTGGTGTGTTGCTCCCTCTATATTTTTTTTCTATTTTAATGCCATTTGGGTCACCATGGAGGGTCATTGTTTAAGCCCTTTAGGGCAGAGACACATGCTCAGATTCAGGGAGATTTAGTCGTCCAGTGATAAATCTCCTCTTCTTCAGGGCGTCTAATCTCCCCAAACTGCCTCCCGCCGGCTAGAATCTAAATCGCTGACGGTATGGCACACGAGCACTTCTTTTTCTGAAGTTGCCCGAAGTTTATGAAGTTGCGACTTTGGAAAACGAAGCCTTCCGATTGCCATCCCGTCAGCTATTTTTAGTTTGGGGAGATTAGTCGCCCTGAAGAAGAGGAGATTTGTCGATGGGCGACTAATCTCCCCAAATCTGAGCGTGTCTCTCTCTGCCCTTAGGGTATCTTAGGGTGTCTAGAGCTACTTTGATGAAGCCCATTAGCATTTTACACTTGTAAAATAAAACCATGGCATATCAATGCCTTTAGAGTAATCCAATAAAACACAAGCCAAGGCGTCCATGTTATCTTTATAAGGAGTATATATAAAATATGGGTAAGGTGTCTAATGTATATTATTATTCCTTCATATATCTTACACCTTTCTTTGGGTTAGTTTAGATACCTTGAGGATGATGTCTATTAAAGTGACCTTGCATGGTGATGAATAGATAAATACATGAAACCCATGCAATGCCTTGTAAGTCATTTTAAGTAATTTTATCTCACTGGGCCCCAGTTTAAAACCTCCATGCAATGACTATACTAACTCATAGTGATGTACGACAGAAGTCTTTAGATGTTTTGAAACTGAGCTTCCTTATCAATAATTTGATCAGACCCTACATTGGTTACAATAATTTTTAGAGATATACAAAATAAAATGTATAACAGTCACCTTGCCATAGTTGCTAAATCATTTAGAACCATAAATATACTGGCCTTTATATTACCCCCCTTTGATGCACCTAGACATAGAAGGTGGTAAGCTTCTAAGTGGAGACATTTGTTGACAGAACTCCAGAGTGCCTGTTCCTTATACTCTGATGAAGTGCCAAGGATGTAGGCACGAAACGTGTTAGAGAGATTCACATACCCTTCCGTTCCATGTAATTTTATGCGTTGAAATAAAGCCGGATTGATATTATACCGTCGCCTGGATTATTCCGATCAGCGCTCCGCAGCGAGCTCTTGTCTGCATGCCTGTTCCTTATTGATGGCTTACTCTTGCTACTCTGATGTGATCAACATAAAGGCAGTTACAAGCATGTTTAATACTAGGGTGAGAAGGGTGTGTTATAAGCTACTCAAGACACCCCTGTTATCGTGTTTCAAGTCCTCCACCAGATGTAGTAGTTTGTTCCTTATGATCAGATGTGAAGGGTTTGGTTAATTGAAAATGCCTCACTATTTTGTAGGACATTTCTAGATTGTAGGTGGTAAAGGTGTGAGGCTTACCAAATAATGGGTGAATTATGGGTGATCTCCAACCAGTGGCTTGTAAGCAGTTTGGTGCTCATCAGTGCTGGAACTAGGGGTAGGCAGAAGATGCAGCCTATCCCTAGTCCGGAAAGTGGGTGCGCTCTCTGAAGTCAAAGTGCTTTGCGCACGTGGCACGCCAGCGGACGCGCGTCCCCGGTTGCGCACGGTTACGCATGCGTGTACTCGGTTGGGCGCTGTTGCGCACTGCAGCAGCGGGGTCGAAGTGCCCGGCCTGCTTTCCTGGGGTGCCTAGCATGCCTGGCCCAGCAGTGGTGCTCAGTACCCCGACTTAAAGCAGGTGCTGATTTTGTCTGGCTTGAAGACAAGTTTTAGAGGCATAAAGACACAACTTTACTCCAAACTGGACCTACAAGTCGGAAGGCCACAAGGCATATTTCCCAACTGTCCCTTTTTCGGAGGGACAGTCCCTCTTTTGACATCTCAACCTACAGTCCCTCATTTGTACTGGAAAGTCCCTATTTTCACTGAACAGCCAGAAAAAGAAACAAAGTTACTCACTTAATTGGCTTTTAGCAGAGAGCACAGAACAGGAGACATATTTTCAAATTTTCATAACCTGCCAAATTTTGTAAAATGAACATGGTAATTAGGGGGTGTGGCCACAGAAAGGGGGGTGGTCAAAATGTTTTCCTCTTTTTACTTCCAAAATGTTGGGAGGTATGGGGTGATACTAAATAGTCTTACTTTATATACTGGGCAATACCTAGAAACGTTTCATGTATGTATCTGTGGCTCCCCAATGCATTTTACAGCTGATTAAGACTCGTGGGAGACAAAGGTTGAGGACCCATGCTCAGTGATGCTCTAGTATGTAGCATTTTCACGATTTGTAATATTGATTTCCGTGTTGCTACTTGAGCTCACCCTTTGCTACTACTTAAAACTAGGGCCTCACCTGGGTTCCCCTTCCATGCACTAACATGCAAATACTCAGTCTGAATTTGTATCCATGGCTAATTGCCTTATAACACTACAAGCCCTCTGTTCTTCTACACATGTGCAGTATATACTGTAACTTGATCCAGAGGAGTACTTATTTTATTGTCTCTTGGAATGAACTGACCTAGGCATTCACATACCTTTGACATCCGAGGTTTGTAACTATCAGTTAAATAGTTAATTATGGCCAATACATTTTGGGATTAAACATGTCACTGGGCCACAGCCCTTAGTAGGCCATGCCTAAAAATGAGCATATGGTTCACCAGTTGTCAGTTTAATTATGAGTTCAGCTTTAAATGTTGGGTTTAATATAATTCAATGTGAAGTAGCACTAATAAGCATGGTGCATTCAGTGATTGTGCGTGTCCTATTACCTACCATTCCTTTAATGCCAACAGAATTCATCCACCATGGGTCCAACATCCACGGCTAAGGCATAGGACCTGTCACCACCTATAGACTAAAGCTCCTTTTTACATAAAAAATGGCTAGTTATTAAGCAAGTCATAAAATTGTACTCAATGGTAGAAACACAGTTTTTGTTTCTTTCTTTTTCTACAGTTTTTTTTATTGTTTTAGGATTGTTAAACTTCTCTATGTGCCCATTGCTAGCACGTTGCACCAACTACATACCTATTTAATTGCATTTTCTTTTGCCATAATACAGTTACTTTTTGACTATGATCAATAAGCACTAGGGGGCAGATTTATCAAGGGTCGAAATAAAAATTCGAATTTTTTTAAAAAAATTTTTGGGTCAAAACTTATTTGGCCTTTCAGAACTCGACTTCGACTATTCGCCACCTAAAACTTGCAGAATTACTGTATAAGTCAATGGGAGCAAGCAGGCCAGGGATCAATTAGGTGATGTTTGTAGCCTTGGTGACATTCAAGTTTTTTTCGGAGAATCAAGTTTTTATAATTCGAATCACGTTTTTATCATTCGAATCAAGTTTTTATCATTTGAATCAGGTTTTTATAATTCAAGTTGAATTTGATTCGAGTTTTCGGGTCGCTAAAATTCGTTCGAGTTTAAAAAATTAGATTTTATTAATACATTTCGACTAGTCGAATTTCTAATTAATGGGAGTTTAGGGGAGTTTAAAAAAAACTCACATGAATTCGAAATTTGACCCTTGACAAATGTGCCTCCCCATGTGAAAAACCCAACTAAATTTTGTAAAAACGAAAAAAGCCTTCCATCAGTAGAGCTCAGAAATGAGCCTCCGTAGCTTTATCTTTGTACATTACCTTGTCCAATATGACCCACAAGCCTCGCAAAATGACAAACCTTGTAAATTCATTTACAGGTAACTAATGAAAATCAATCAAACTTTGCATCTGCAATGAGATTGCACTGGATACGCCACCAGAATAGGAAAAAAGCCGCTGCTTCCTGAAATGTTCTATAGGGCACTATCCATAAACAGTTAATGCGTCTTAGCACAAACATATGATGGGAATTGTAGTTCTGTTAATGTTATTATAACTAATTCTTATGGATACCATTTTCCTGCAGAGTTAAATACAGTAAAAAATGTGGACTTGATCCGTTTAGAATAGTTACATTTCTGGTGTGTCATTGGTTCTTGAAAATGGGAGGAAACCTATCAACAGAAGATACCTATTATTTCAGCTACAGAGCCTTTTCTGAGCTTCCTCTGAGTGGTAAATGAAACTGCTGAGCTTTTCAAATGCAATGAAGCCTAAACTGCAATATTCATCATATCCTGGAAAACGAAATTAAATTTCAATTTGTAAATGCATTGCCACGAGGTCACAGCTTCCAAACCTCCCGAGCCCCAAGCACTGCATTTTATGTCACAGGTCAGGCAATGAATTGCTGTAAAAACCTCCTTAGCCCATGGAGTGACTACAAACAAGAATGAAGTGGATAAGTGTCTGTTAGGAGCAGGACTGCAATAGATGAGCTAGTTCAGTATCTCAGAGTCTCCGTCTCTAAAGAGGAGTGTGACAACAGAACCTGGGGCTGTGTCATTTACTTGAATGGGCTTTATCTGTGAATTGCTTGCTTCTCTCATTAAAGCCCAGTGAATTTTCCCCTGGTAAAGCTACAAAGATTTGGGAGCAAGGATCACCAGCGCTGCCTTAGAAGTGCTCCGATTTATACAATGGGCTCACCGATGAGAAATATCTGTCCAATTTACATGCACAGGTTTATAAGAAACCTGACTGTGTGCAGTGAAATTCCTCCTGACTCAATACAGTCTGCGTATTCTGATTATCAATCAGTCTTGATGAATCAGCTTCCATGGCAGATATCAGTGTCGGACTGGCCCTCCGGGATACCAGGAAAAGTCCCAGTGGGCCCCGGAGTCAGTGGTCCCTCATGCTGCTAAATATTTGGCCTATTTCATGGTCATTCCCTATTTTTATGAGAACAAAGTGGCTAAATAGATGGAATAACAGGTTATAGTATTATAGTTTGTAAAGAAAAGAGACTAGGAGAATAGAGGTTGAGTGAGGAGAGGAAGAATAATAGTACTAAGAGTGGACCCCTGGTCTAAGATTAATTGGTGGACCCCTAGTCAAAGGTTTTTGGGTGGGCCCCTGGTGTCCCAGTCCGACACTGGCAGATATTATTTGACTTGTGCTGTTTTGATAATTTATGACGATCCCTAAGCGTAGCCTCCCAACTGAAGCCCAGACCACTCTGAGCATGGTCTTGGTCTTGCAAAGATGTTTAACAAAGTTACAAGATGGTGACCCCCTGCAGCCAACTTTGAAAGCATAAATCATTTGTTTTATTAGGCTTCTGGTGCAGTAAGTTCATGTTTATGTTTAGCATACAAAATACAGCATTTTTAGCATTATTCTACTTTAGACTTTAGTTCCCCTTTAAATATAGGGTCCTGCTCTATTGTTTGTTGTTTTTTTTAGGTATTCAGTTTACGAATATTAATCCTAGAGGATGTTCCCTCTAATTCCTTCTCGGTTATGTGTACAAAAAATTAGTTGTGTGCCCATTTTTAAAAACTGTGCGCACAGGTCAGAATAGATGCAAATTTTGAGTGTGTGCTGACCTCAAAATTTGTTGCGTGTGCACAGCTTAGAGCAGTGATCCCCAACCAGTAGCTCGTGAGTAACATGTTGCTCTCCAACCCCTTGGATGTTGCTCCCAGTCGCCTCAAAGGTGATTATTTTTGAATTCCAGGCTTGACATTTTGCTTTTGGTTTCTTAAAAACCAGGTGCACTGCCAAACAGAGTCTCAATGTAGGTTGACAATCCACATAGGGGCTACCAAATGGCCAATCAAAGCACTTATTTGGCACCCCAAGAACATTTTTCATGCTAGTGTTGCTCCTCAGAACCTTTTACTTCTGAATGTTGCTCACAGCTTCGAGAGGTTGGGGATCCCTGGCTTAGAGGAACCATTGCTGAGGTGATGGGGAAAAAATCATGGTGGACACTGGTCCTCATGGGCCTCTTCTGTCCCTATTCCCCTAATGCAACTCAGCAGCAGTGGTGTATTAAGGTCCGGTGCCACCCTAGGCACCAAAACTATCTGCACCCCTAGTTTGCAGAAGTGACCTCATATTTGTCCATGATGTCACTTTTGCTACGTATGATGTCACAGCTCCCTGGGGAACTCCCCCCCATGCCGCCACTGCAGCAACAATCTCTTTTACCCCTATGCGCATCTTGCCCTTGGTGATGACAGACATGGGTAGGTTGAGCACTACTATATAAGAGATTGCTGGTGGGAAAGAGGGGGTTTAGGAACAGTGCATGTTTGTGTGCATATAGGTGGTTGGTCAGCCAGCAGTGGGTACCAGTCTGGTACTGTTAATAACTGCCTTATGGTGGTGCTAATTCAAAGGTTCCCTTTTGCATGTTGCACCTAATGAATCACATGATAGAGCAGATTATTGATTCTGCATGTATTGGTGCAATGTAAATTATAAATATCTAATGCAGACAGATATTGAGAAAGATGTGCAGCAACTTGTACTGCCCTGTTTAGCAATGCGGATGCTAATTTGCTATTGTGCTGGATTTCTGCTTACACTTAGCACTTTCCTTAGTCAAGGATCCCTTACATCTTCTAGACTGCCCTGTTTGTGTGTATGGAAAAGCCATGGTTGCCACGTGGCAGTTTTTGTACACTTAATTAGCTAAAGTGTCAAATTATTCTGCCCATTTAACAATAGGGGTAAAGGGATAAAAAATAAAGCAAAAATACCCCTTGTAAAGGAATCTATTTCTTGTGGACCAGTTATATTTCAGTTGCATAGAATCATTTTTTTTCCGAGTGATACAGGGAGTGATGCTGCCTCTACAGCTGCAGTAACATGACTCTGGAGCCAGCGTGTCTGCACTCTTAAAAGCATCGGATACAAACTTTAGTATTCTGCTTCTATATGAGGGGGGCAGTTCCACCGAATGCATGCGATCATCTCCATGCGAAGAAGTTTACTTATAGACGCATCTGCTCTTCTGCACTAGAGTTTGCCTTAACCCGATACTCTGCTAAGAAGTTCAAAGGCTGGAAATGGGACATACCAGTCAAGTTAAAGGAGTTCTCCACCAGCACATTTGTGGTCGAGATGGTGACCTCATAACAAAAGGCTAAATAAATGGAGAGAATAATTACTTTAAAAACAACAAATGCCATTACTTAAAACCAGATAATTTACTAGTAGAGGAAACATGGCAGCCATGTGAAATTTGATGAAGTAAATGCAGAGGGTAAATTCAATAATGAGTGACTAGCTAAAAACTCCCAGGAAAGCAAATGGAAGTTTTCAGCTTAGGACAGCCAGGCTTTATTGAATTCGTCTGTGTTGTGCCAAAGGACTGCAGAGATCTGTGCTTTTTGCTTTAATGAAGCTTTAATCAAAACCATGTTCCCCCCTCACCTCCCCCTGAAGGCCATACTGGTATTTTTATTAATTTCTGCTTGGTTTCATGAGCTTTACTTGTTTTATATTGTCAGAGCAGAATCATAGGCATTGCATTATTCTAATCTTGTTCTAGGGTGTATGAATGCTCAGCACATGTACAATTTTATATATGTTGGCCTGATGCTATTGACATGGAGATACAACCTTCGGGATGTAAAGACGTAGCTCTCACATTCAAACTGATGGCTGGGAATCCAAGAACATCTTCTTTTGTCCTATATTTCATTCTTCTCAAGGTCTAAGAGAAGGTCACTTGGCTGCACAAAAATCATGGGACAGATGACTAATACAGGACGATCTTCTGAATACACAGCTCTACTGGGAATTGTTCTTTGCCCTTCTCTGGATTAGGACATATATTTATTTTTAAATACATTCACGAGGCATAAAGACAAAAAAAAATAAAAATCGGAGGAAATGATGAACCAACCACAAAGTTACGGTGGGGATAAAATAGGTTTGTTTTAATTCCATGAAATCTAACAGCTATGATGACAGCTAAAATCATATCTGAATCTCCAGACAATCCCTCGTCCCACCAACCTGTGCACCAATTCCTTATACATTTTTATATACCAAATAAGGGTGACTTTATGAAAGACTGTGGGGCAGATTTGTTAAACTGCGAATTGTCGCCTGCGACCTCTTCGAACACATCGCACCACTTCGGCAGGCGCAAATTCGCTACCACTCCGCTATTTCACAAATATGCGAAGTTGCGGCCTGGGCGCCGAACGCTGGGGACTTTTCTTATTACTTCGGCAATGCGAGCATTTCATAGCGAAGATGCGCTAGTGTTCGTTTGTGCCGAGCGAAAATTCACTAGTTATCTTGCGCTTAGGTCAATTTGCATACGGCGGGTAATTTAAAGTTGTATGGATGTCTTTATTATAAATATTGGTGCAAATGCTTGAAGTTGCCACTTTTTATTACAAATAAAGGCAAGAGAGTTAATATAATGCCCTACACATGAGCCCACTGTAAAATGAATGTTCCATATGTTAGGAAATGTCTGGAGAAAACTGGTTACCCAAAAAAAGTTCGTTAGTACTTTTAAAGACAATCCTGCTTAAAAAAAGGAAAAGTCACCAGCGTTTTTTGAACTTAATGCATTTTCAGTATAAAGGATATTATGTAAGTGAAGATTGAGGAAGATCTAGCACTTTGCCTGGTCTGAGGTGGCGAAGTCAAATCTGCCAAAAGAGGTAACGTTCAGTAAAATCCACACTTTACTGAATTTGCGGAGTAACAACTATTCGCCAGAGCGAAAAGTCACCTGGCGATAGAGTGCGAACGAACGGTACCGACGGTCTCTTTCACTAGTGATTTGACGCCTGCGCCTGTGAATTGGCGATGTCCCGGCGGATGTGATTTCTGGTGAAAAGTCGCTAGCATTAGCTAACACTGGATAACAGTAGCCGATGTTTGGATGCCTTCAAAGGCACCTGATCACAATTTTCTGATGAGCCAACTGATATCCAAGTCTTCTGCTGATATCAGTCAGTTCATCTCCCACCATATACACATCAAATATTTTATGAAAATGTGTTTTATACGGTATTATTGGTGCGTCTATGGCCACCTTAAGAAAGGTTGGGGACCCATGACCTATGTGATTACTTCTCCCCATAGTAGAGCCCCTCATTTTAGGTTAGTAACAGTACTAAGAGTTTATTTTCCAGGCCCTATACATCGCTGCCCTCATTACTGAACTACAAGCAATGGAAAAGCGACTTGCTGGAACTCAAGATGCCAGTGTACTCTTGTCTGCTGTTTAAGTGGGATTGATTAGAAAGAAATAATAGTCATTCAGAGTGGTTAATGTATTCCCTACTTTAATTTATATATTTAAAGGTGTCACCAAAGTGTTCTGGGAGCAAATATAAAATGGAAAGGCTGCAATTCAACACTGAATATGCCTCTCAAGGAATAAATCAAGACAACCTCAATCTTGCTTGAAATTGTGGATCTCAACATTTTCCTGGGTGATTGCTGGCTCTTCTAGTGCTAAATTGTTACATGGTTTCCTCCTCGGATGCTTAAGTCCCTCTGGCCTTGTTTGTCTCATCAGCCGCTGCCACCGTTATGTTAACCCAAATGCTCATTGCGGGAGCTGAACTCTCCTATGATAACTTGAGTGGGAGCAAGATATTTTAGATGGGCATAAATGTGGAGGCTGTTGCAAAATGTGATGGGAGGAAAGTACTTTGGAGGAGGAGGTGACCAGGGGCAGATTTATAAAGATATTTATAGGGTAATAAGAAATTACAGAGGAATCTGGGGTGATGGTCTCTTTATGCTATAACCTGTTCTGCCAATTATAATGCCATATTCTCTTGTAGTTTACAGGGTTTAGCAGAACAGGAGCAGAATCAGAACATTAAAGTGCCAAGCAATCATTTCTATTATGTTAACTTTAGCTCTGCACAAACAGGGCACAAAAATAACTTTATTTGAACAGCATTTTGTAGCTATTTATAGTTTTTAATTACCCATGTAATCAAGGGAAAATGCCATCATGATTGACTGTCTGCGTCTAAATAAAGTCAGATCAATGTATACGATAAATCATCCAGATTTTGCTTCTTGTTCCTGACAGTTAGACTTTTCCAAATCCCTAGAGCCAAGATAGAAAGGACTGACAACTCACCTCCTGCCTTGTGATCTTCCACTTAACCATAACCATCAGTGGAACAACTTAGGAATCAGTAAAGATTTAACTTTAATGCAGAATAAACAGTAAAATAAACACAGTAATTATTGATGATTTCATATATGTGTATACACAGTTCTCTGCTTTATCCAAAAAACTCAGAATTACGGGCAGGCAGTCTTTCATAGACTCCATTTTATCCAAATAATCCGAATTTTTTAAAAATGATTTCCTTTTCCTGTAATAATCAAACAGTACATTGTACTTGATTCCAACTCAGATATAATAAATCCTTATTGGAAGCAAAACCAGCCTATGGGGTTTATTTAATGTTTACATGATTTTATAGTAGAATTAAGGTATGAAGACAGTGTCGGACTGGCCCACAGGGATACCAAGAAAAGTCCCGGTGGGTCCAGGTGTCAGTGGGCCCTCATGCTGCTAAACAGTTGGTCTATTTCATGGTTATTCCCTATTTCTATGAGAACAAAGAGGCTAAATAGATGGAATAATGGATTCTAGTATGCAAAGAAAAGAGATTAGGAGAATAGAGGTTGAGTGAATAAAAGAAGAATAATAGTACTGATAGTGGGCCCCTGGTCTAAGATTTTTTGGTGGGCCGCTGGTCTAAGGTTTTTGGGTGGGCCCCTTGTGTCCCAGTCCGACACTGTAAGAAGATCTAAATAACGAAAAGATCCCTTACCCGGAAAACCACAGGTCCTAAAAAGTCTGGAAAACAGTTCCTATACCTGTACTGGGCATTATACATTACAGTTCCCATCCATAAGCATTTAACAAACTGATTATTGTGGATGAGTATTGTGTGCACTTTGCACTCGCATCATAAATGAGGCCCCTTTTCTTTTACTACTACATACATGTACCCATGAGTTATTATATGCCAGGGATATCATCATTACTTATATATTACACCCTTTAGTTCTCCTCTTTTCCATCTGCTTGAGCTCTGAGCACTGGAGTTACATGTCCCGATGCATTACAGACTCACATCCAATTCTCAGTGCATGGATATTCAATGCCTGGGGCACAGCATTTATACTGGCACCGGCAAGACTAAAATTTCTTCTATGGGATTAATCTCCTGTGTTCTAAAAAAGAACTTTACAAAAAAAAAAAAAGACTCATGTGAATAGGCTGTGAAACATGGGAAACACAATAACAAACTGTAGGCACAGCAGAGAATACTATTAGATTTTCCCAGGATGTACTGTATGTGTACTGTAGTGGTTAGAAATATGTACTTGTGGAATTAACAGAAGTCCTAGCCATTATACGGCTGTAGCGCTGGGCAAGTGTGCCGCTTGTTGAAACCCCAACTGCCTGCACTGCTTTTTGAATAAGCTAGCTGTCCCTGTAGTGATGTATATCAGTAGGCATTATATAAAATATAATTATTGTGCTGAATATACATTAAAGACTGCTCATCTGTTTCTAGTAATGTTATCACTGGTGATGAGCGAATTTGTCCCATTTCGATTTGGCAAAAAATTTGCTGCGGCAAAAAATCACTGAAAAATTTGCAAAACAAGCAATTCACATCAATTTGGACACTGGCGTTAAAGTCAATGGGCGTCCGAATAATGTTGACGCAAGCTACTTTTCTGAAATTTTTGATGCTGGCGAATTTTCGCCGTAGTTTCACAAATTTATTCGCCGGCGCCGAAATGTGGAAATTCTCAGCAAATTAATTCACCTATCACTAGTTATCACTCACAATGGCTTCTTTAGGAATGCTAGTTCGAAAACACAACACCATAATTGACGCAAACTTTCCAATTGTCCTTCATTTTTTCTTCTTTTGACTCTTCCCAGCTTTCAACTGGGCATTACTGACCCCATCTAAAAAACAAATGCTCTGTAAGGTTACACATTTATTGTAATTGCTACTTTTTATTACTCATCTTTCTATTCAGGCCTCTCCTATTCATATTCCAGTCTTGAGTTCAATTTATTTATTCATTTATACACATGCGACCGGCGCCTTGGTTGTGCACACAAAAAATTTTTTTGCCGCGACCTCCGATAAAGGGGGTCGCAGCATTAAGAGAAGAATATGAGTACGGACCTGGGCCAGTGGGGCCCACCGGGTTTTTTCCCGGTGTCCCGCCAGCCCAGTCCGACACTGATTCTACATATTTGAAAGAGTCACAAAAGACTTATTGGAGGGTCGTGAGCATGTGGGCTGCAGCTGAGCATAGGGGGCTGAATGGGCCCTCAGGCCACCCTATTGGCCATCACTGTTTTTTATGACTACAAGACGGCTATGGGTGGTAATAAAGAAGGCTGTCAGATTTCAATAATGGCTGCCTATTTTAGCGTTGCCTCTGTTTGATGATTTTAAATGTCAACATGTTAATTTGTCATGTTTGAATATGTATATGTAGACTCCCCTCCGTGTCTCTGACTAAAAGGCCTTTGCTTTATTGTCTTGCCTTCACATGTAGGGGGTTATTTATCAAAGTCCGAATTTATCTCAACATGTTCTGCCAAAAACTCTGATTACATCTGCACAGGTTTTTTCCACTTATTTATTATTAGATTTTCCCGAAAATGTGGTTTGCTGGGAAAAATCTGAATTTCGAGATTTTTTCTGATTTTTTTCCCCGCAAACTCCGATTTTGTATGCTTTTTACCCAAAAACTCAAAATCTTCGAGGTATTGCACGAAACTCAGAGCACGTCAAAAATCATTGGGACTTCTCCCATATACTTATATGCAACCTCGATAGGCTTGAGATGCCGGATTTTCTGATTCAGACTTTTTCCCATACTTGGGTATAATAAATGATTTTTCAAAAATCGGATTTTATACTAAAAAATCACACTTTTTAAAGGATTTTTGTATTCAGAGTTTAGTAAATAACCCCCGTAGAGTGGGATATATCAGCACTCGCATACATCAGCCCTATAAACACCGATAACATACTGAGAAAACCTTTATAAAATGTATTCCCACTTTAAAGCAAAGCATTGATACTATGATATGCATTGCTATCCCCAAAAGATGATCTCTCTGCAGGAATAAGCCAGAGATTAAAAAGGGAAATAACTTCAGACAATGTGTGCAGCTATTTAACTTGACTTTCCAATTCCCAGTTATGTCTGTCACTATGGATAACCACTGTGTGGCAAATCAGAAACCCACATGAAAGGAGATTTCCCCTAGCGTACTGAATAACCTCATACAAAATATAGCTTACGTTCCATGGGATGAGGGAACACTTACCAACATCTCCACAAGTGTTACACTATGAGATTCCCTTGACACATTCATTGTAACATCAGGAAACACTTATGATCTCTTGAGGCAAAATTGCTTAATTCACTGTTTTTTCCAGACACCCTGCTCCTATCATATTTTAAGCCTTGATAATATGACACAAATGCTGGAAGTTGTAGCCCAGCATCATCTGGGAACGCAAACTCGCAAAGGTCCATATACAGTATGTCTATGGAGGGAGGTCTATGAATTGGAATATGTTATCTGTCCTCTGCTTTATAACTATGTGCACACATTCATGGGCAAATTTGAAGGAAGGTTCCCCAAGCCAAAATCAATGAATGTCTCTCCAACAAACAGATTGGAGGTACAAATATGGGACCTGTTATCCGGAATGCTCAGGACCTGTGGATTTAATTATTTACATCATTTGGATCTTCACACCCTACTAGAAAATCATGTAAACATTAAATAAACCCGATTGGCGATAGTTCCAATAAAGATGAATTATTTCTTAGTTTGGATCAAGTACAAGGTGCTGTTTTATTATTACAGAGAAAAAGGAAATTATTATGAAAAATTTGGATGAAATGGAGGCTACGGGAGACGGCCTCTCCCCTTAATTCAAAGCTTTCTGGATAACGAGTTTCTGGATAACGGATCCCATATCTATATTATTCATGAAGGTGGTACTGTATTTATCCTGCCATATGCTGTGGAGCATTATATTATATGAAGCTGGTACTACTTGTATAATCTGATCTCCTATTAGAGAAGGTGTATTATACAAAAGAATCATGTATGTGACTCTACACCCTGTTTAACCAATATCCTACTTTAATAGCCAGGCAGGCGTTACCAGCCATATACTAAAGGGCCCCCATACACAGGTATAAGCTGCCAACAGATTAGGTCGGTTGCTTATTGCCCAGCGTATGGGGCCCTCTGACCCAGAACAATTTCTGGCTGAAAGTTGGCCAGATGTCAATCAGCTGGGCTTAAAAATCCCGTCGGATTGGTTTGTTGATGCAGTTTTCCTTCCGACCACCCATTATGATCTGATCCTTGAGCACTAGGGCCCACAATAAAATAAGCCTGCTATCGCCCACCTCATGGTAGGCATATTTGGGAGAGATCCGGTCATTTGCATATGGATTTCCATATGTATGGCCATTTTAAGGTGTTCTCTCATGCCCACCAAAGGGGCCAAATGATCAGATTACAATGAAGGGATGCGGTCCTCAATCTAATCAAAAAAAAATCAAATCAAACCTCCTCAATCAGCATTTGCCCAATTTTTGACCAGATATCCGTCAGGGAGGCCTGTCAGAGGGCCCTATACACAGGCACATTGGCTACCAAATTGGTCTAAAGGACTTCTTTTTTTCAGCAAGGTCCCTCTGCCATAGAAGGTTATTGATTTACTAACCACTACACTCTTATAAAACACAGTACATTTACAATAGCACAGTTATCTGACTGGTAACAGCAGTGAGGACAGCCAAGGGCACTCTTCCTCCTCCATTCTAATGTGAAGTCAAGAAGACTGGTCAACGAGTCTTCACCCAAATCTCCAAGAAGATGACCTCTTTTACAAACGTATTAAAAACTTATTGAAAATCAGGCAGGTCCCCCTGTGCTCTCCACATCCCTGGGCATCCCTGGGCATCCCAGCATTTACAGGATCTGCTTCTCTATTGTTATGACCCAGAAGAAAACCCTGCCCATAAGCTTTTTATTAGTGATGGGCGAATTTATTCGCCAGGCGGAAAAAATTTGCCGGTGTCAAAATTTTTTTTTTCAAAAACGGGCGCCGGCTACAAAAACGGCTGCCGGCGTCGAAAAAACGGGCGCCGGCGCCGTTTCGCTAATTTTTCGCTGTTTCGCGAAATTCGCAAATTTTTCAGCGAAGCGAAACGGCGCAAATTCGCCCATCACTACTTTTTATGGATGGATCACCTGGTCAATGTTTCGTAGGCACAACATTAGCTGGAGGGTGTATAAATAAACTCCTGCCCTAAAGAAACATAAGCTGTGGGCCGTAAATTCCTACATTCTTTATTTTCTCACAGGAGATTATACTCTGTTGTGCCCTAGAGTGATTCTGAAGCATCCATCATGGGTATGAACCATTTCTGTTGCATGAGAATAAAATAATTCTTCCGCCAGTGGTGATTTTACTGAAAACCAAGGAACAAAAAGAGCAATTAGAGCTAAGTTAATGACGGTCACCCAGTAGAATCTGCATGCTGCTGCTCACCAGATAGATTCTGCTGAGCTGTGTGCTTCTATTTTGTATTCAGTTGGAAGATCCGAGTGTGGAGTTAAAACCTCATGTGTCTGGGGACAGTTGGCTGAAGATGCCCCACCTGTCCTCGATGGGCTATAAATAAACACTCAAAGACTTCCCCAAAGGCTTCTATTAGAGGGGAGACCACAAACAGCGGTTCAGGCTCTGCTTGGAACAGTAACATTTCCAAGGCAACGGAGAGTTGTGAGGTCACACGCAGAGAATGATTAAATCAAATGGGGAGGACGCAGAGAAGCAATGGGAACAACACTAAAATACTATTAAAGGAATATGATCCAGCCTGCAGCTGCAACAGCAAGATTCTGCATGTGCTTTACTACAGCCACCCAAGTGCTTAACTACAAACGGGTTAAATGCTTGGAACATTGGTGATGCCCAAGAGATTAAACTTCATGCATTTGATATATAAAGAATATATACATATTGTAATAGAAATTTAGTTCTGCTAGTAATTTCCAAACATAAATGATAAAAACTTGTTTTACTGAAACAACGTCACCAGTGACGCCACCGGGTCTCACGGATCTTGGAGATGGGAACAACACAACGGTGCCTCCCTTCCCCCAGACAGAGCAGAAACGCAGGGTGTAAAGAGCAAACAAATAGATTGCAGCAGTTAAATGTATTTTGCAGCCTTCCTTCAACTTACTCAATGCCCCATATACTGTATCTACAATTCCTGCCATAAAGCAAGGCAGGAACGCTATAAACAGCATATGTTGCCACAAAGCATATAGAAATAGTCATGAACAGGGTTGGACTGGGCCGTCTGGACACAGTGGAAAAACCCAGTGAGCCCTGGCCCTCGTGGGCCCCCACCCACCCATGTCTGCTTCCTCCTTGGTTGTGGGCCCCAAACACCCCAGTCTGACAATGGTCATGAATACCAGGAAAACCTTACTTATCCAAGGACAAAAAGGGACTAACTTGTTCCAAAACCAACTTTAGGATTTCTTGGAGAAATGGTGGGCCCAACTGCCTGCCTGGTCATGTCCCAACCAGCAGAACTCTGTCTTTGACCTGCCAAATCTCCCACCCGTTGCATCAGTCTGAGCCCCCTGATTCCACCTGCCCCTTACCAGGGTTCCTGCCCAGTGGCATAACTAGATGTTACTGGGCCCCATAGCAAATTCAATTTAGAGCTCCAAATTAATCACACGTTGACCTATTTTATTAAGATATATTAAAAAATGTTCATTAATTAGGACCCCCTTATACTCCTGAGCCCCCCTACAACTGCAGGGTCTGCTTCTACTGTAGTTACCCCCTTGCTCCTGCCCATACTTTTGTACACATTTTCAGGTACAAGTAACCCCATTTAAATCTGTATGCCTCTAAATTACATGTACCAGTCATTACTGAAACCAATCCCAGAATTCCAAATATAGATACCATATTTAAAAGAACAGTTTTATCTCCCATTTTCCCTTATGCCTCATTAACATTATAGACTTTCCTGTAACTTGGTCAGATCAGGTTCAGAGCAGATAAATCAATAGCCTGATGGCAGTTGGGCAACAATCTGATGGCAATTGGACAGCACAGTGAGAATAGTCTCTTCTTGCATTTAACTAGCAGGACAGTAGCTGATATGTATCAGATCTCACAAAGGAGGAAACAGTTCACCAGAGAAGAACTCCACAATTCTTTCCTATTGTATGGGATTTTTAGAGGTCTTTTCTGACTGTGAACTGTCTGTTCACACTTTGATAAATAAACACGGCTGTTATGGTTTGGAGAATGCCTCATCCAAGCAAACAAAATGATAGTATTTACTTATATGTGCACGCACACAGTAAAGGTTAGTGGCAGGTCGGGAGATGGGGAAGTCCGATCGTTCGAGGATTCGAATGATCAGATCTTTGCATCTATGGCTTAAACTGGGGTGGTTCACCTTTAAGGTATTTTTTAGCATGGTATACTATAGAATGGCCAATTCTGAGCAACTGTTCAATTGTTTTTCATTATTCATTTTTTATAGCTTTATAGATATTTGCCATTTACGTCTGACTCTTTGCAGTTTTCAAATGGGCTTCGCTGGCCTCACCCAAAAAGCAAATGCTCTATAAGGCCACAAATGTATTGTTATTGCTAATTTGTATTACTCATCCTTCTATTCAGGTCTCTCCTATTCATATTCCAGTCTCTTATTCAAATCGATGCATGGTTGCTAGGGCAATTTGGAAACGACCTACCAGATTGCTTGAAATGCAAATTGAAGAACTGCCGAATAAAAACCTAAATTACTCAAAATTATAAAAAAATGAAAAACAATTGCAAATTGTCTCAGAATATCACTCTCTACATCATACTAAAAGTTATCTCAAAGGTGAACAACCCCTTTAAGTACTGTATTTACGGTATGCTCATAATTTGTGGTCAAGCCACCTTTCTGTGGCTCACCATCCTGGGAGCAGGTAGTGATGTCACAGTGGCTGGTCAGTGACGCACTGGGGGTTGATGATGTCACAGGGGTGAGATATGTCATGGGGAGGGTCTATGATGTGGCGATTAGGGATTGGCTGATCACCATGTCAATCAAGGAGGATCTTGTCCCATTTTTCTTATTTGGAAAACCAGGCAGACTGTTGACCCAGGCAGCCCTTCTGAAAACCAGGCCAAAGCCGGATGTATGGCAACCCTACATGCTTGATAATATAAAATTATTAAATAGTTATTAATAAATACAGTGCAAATACAGAACAACCTGTTGGAGAGAATTGGGCCCCACACATACTGGATAGTGCACACCATCTTCCAAAGGTTTTTTTTTTTTTAGAGGGGTTGAGGTGTAACCTAAGACCTGCCCAAAGTAATTCATGAACAGGGCATTTGTTGACGAAAACGACTGTGCCAACACGAAACGGAGATGCTGTTCTTTTTCTCATCTTTAATGGGATTACATTTGCTGCATGTTGCGTACAAAGCGACGTTTTCCTAAAACAAACAAACCAGTCGCCCACTGCCAGTGCCATCTTTCTCTCGCTCTCTATTTCTCTCTCTCTCTCTCTCTCTCTCTCTCTCTCTCTCTCTCTCTCTCGTTTTCCTTTGGCTGATGCTAGGGCTTTAAATTTTTGGCCTGGCTCACGAGAGAATGTCACGTGCCTTTCTGCTTGAGGAAGCAAAGCGCTGGCAGCTTCCACAGGGAGAAAGAGTAGGAGGAAGGTGGGGGAAGGGGCAGCTTAGGCTTAATGGGAGCAGAACAGAGAGAGGGAAAAAAACATTCCCTTCAGTGTTATGGATAGGGATGCTGAATCATTGCATTGCTTCCCAGAACCTTGTAAGGAATGTGTGGGTAAAGGAGGGAGAGGAGTGGGAAGCAGAGGGGCACTAACGAACTACATATTCTACACTGAGGAGTATTGGGCTTGGCTGCAAAGACCTCTCACTTCTTAAGACTGGGGGCTCAGTAAGGGCTGCACAGCCACAGGCCCAGCTCCCGCGGTTGCCAGGATTTGTCCCTGTATTAAAGGGGCTGTTCACCTTTGAGTGACTTTTAGTATGATGTAAAGAGTGAATTGGTTTTCATTTTTTTATTATTTGCTATTTTTCAGTTATTTAGAGTTCTATTCAGCAGCTCTCCGGTTTGCCATTTCAGCAATCTGGTTGCTAGGGACCAAATTAACCTAGCAACCATGCATTGATTTGAATTAGAGACTGGAATATCAATAGGGGAGGAATATGAGAAATAAAAAGTAGCAATAACAATAGATTTGTAGTAATACAGAGCATTTTTTTTTATTTTAGATGGGGTCAGTGACCTCCCATTTGAAAGTTGGAAAGAGTCAGAAGAAGAAGGCAAATAACTTAAAAAATAAATAAATAAATAATAATGAAGACCAATTGAAAAGTTTCTTAGCATTGGCCATTGGCCATTCTATAACATACTGAAAGTTAAAGGAAAACTATACTCCCAGAATGAACACTTAAGCAACAGATAGTTCATATCATATTAAGTGGCATATTAAAGAATCTTACCAAACTGGAATATATATTTAAGTAAATATTGCCCTTTTACATTTACAATGGTTTATTTACATGAAGCAGGATTTTACATATGAGCTGTTTTATGCAATATCTTTTTATAGAGACCTACATTGTTTGGGGGGTATAGTTTTCCTTTAAAGTGATTCTGTCATGATTTTTATGGTGTAGTTTTTATTTATAAATTACACAGTTTACACTGTAAATAATTCACGCTACAATATAAATTTCCATTCCTGAACCAGCAAGTGTATTTTTTTTAAATTTATAATATGGGTGTGTAGGCAGCCATCTCAGGTCATTTTGCCTGGTTATGTGCTTTCAGAAAGAGTCAGCACTGCTTTCTGGCAGGCTGTTGTTTCTCCTACTCAATGTAACTGAATGTGTTGCAGCCGGACCTGGATTTTATTATTGAGTGCTGTTCTTAGATCTACCAGGCAGCTGTTATCTTGTGTTAGGGAGCTGCTATCTGGTTACCTTCCCATTGTTCTGTTGTTAGGCTGCTGGGGGGGAAAGGGAGGGGGTCATATCACTCCAACTTGCAGTACAGCAGTAAAGAGAGACTGAAGTTTATCAGAGCACAAGTCACATGACTGGAGGCAGCTGGGAAACTCACAATATGTCTAGCCCCATGTCAGATTTCAAAATTAAATACAAAAAAATCTGTTTGCTCTTTTGAGAAATGGATTTCAGTGGAGAATTCTGCTGGAGCAGCACTATTAACTGATTCATTTTGAAAAAAAAACATGTTTTCCCATGAAAGGATCCCTTTAATGAAGCTCTTCGGCAGATGTAAACATTTTGGAACTTTGTGTTGTCCAACTTCTACTTGAGCTGATTATCGGATGCACTGATTTTGGCTTTCAAACTGGATAATGAGAAAAATGGAAGGAAAGGAAATTCAACTGAGTAATTTGGAGTCTGCTTTCAGTAGAATTCCTTTCTTAGTTTATGTTCCAGATGTGTAACAAGAAGACAATTGTTATCATTTATTGCTTTTAAAGAGCCAACACATTCCGCAACTCTGCCTTTAAAGTGTTGGTGGAGCCATAGTAAAATTCCTATTGAAGGTTTCCCACATTTGTTATCTTTGGCCCCTCATTCTCCCACATCAGAAAACTTTGGGGCAATATTGCACACCATCACAGAGGTGGAAATGGTGATTCTGCACTCTTTAAAGCGGTACTAACCTGAAAATCTAGGTTGCTCTAATATAAAAGAAAATGTGAGCTATACAGTCTTATGCAAAAGGTAACGTTTCTCAGTTGCAGTCAACTAATGCATTTTTCAAAAGGCAAGTATCTTTCACCACCATTTTAACAGGACTCTTTATGCTTAAAATAGCAGGAAACAATATGCCTGGGTTAAAGGGTAACTAAATGTTACATGTTATTTATATGAATGCATAGAACTGATGTACTACTTATCATAAACACTGGCACCTGTAAAAGGACTCTTCATTTTTAGTATTTTATATCGCTCACCATAGGCCAAGATAATTCCCAATGTGCTTCCCTGGGGTGCAGAGAAATAAATATACCTGCCCCCAGATGACACATTGCAGGAACAGCAACAGTTATTTGTGTTGGGACTATAGTTGCCCTTTAAATTCCTTTCTTTTCGGTTGCTAAAAAGGAGCCTATGGCTGCATTCTCCCACTGCCTGACATATATCAAGATAAATGCTTTTATATGTGTGTCTGGAGATGACAGAATGCTCTTTCATATATCAACAAGTTGCATTTTATTAGTATTTAGTGTAGGTGGAATAATGCCTTATGTTATACATGAAACACGGGCAAGGGTAATCACATTGGATGAAAGATGTCAAATCCGTTGCTTCCCTGGGATGAAGGCTGTGGTGCAATAGCTGGAAGGCTACAGGCTGAATTCTTATGTGTTAAGACTGTGTTGAATAATAGTCATACTTAAAGGGAAACTATCGTGAAAATGAAAATTTTATATAAGCTTCAGCATACTGAAATAAGAAAATTTCTAAATACAATCAATTAAATATTCTGTACTGTTTCTGATATAATCAAGTTTATCTTCACTATTCCTCTCTCAGTATCTGTTTCTCTTCATTCTGTCTTCATGCAGCAGTTGGGTGTCAGATGAATGATCCAAAATATCTTAAAGGGGGGCTTCTTTTGCCTAAAAGATGTATTAGAGCTCACTCTATTAAAATCACCAGACATCATGTCTCTCTACATGCAGGATTTGTATAAAAGGCAGTGATTTTGTTAGATTTGTTTGTACTGGAATCAGTTATTTGAGTGAGCTCATCTGCTAGGAAAGGAAGCCCCCCCATATAACATATATTGGATCCTTCATCTGACACCCAACTGCTGCATGAAGACAGAATGAAGAGAAATAAATGGTGAGAGAGGGATAGTGAACATAAACGTGATTATTTCAGAAACAATCTAGAATTTTTAATTGATTGTATTTAGAAAGTTTCTAACTTCAGTATAAGGAAGCTTATATTACATTTTCATTTTTGCGATAGTTCCCTTTTAATTCTCCCGCTGCTCATATAAACTACATGTCCCAGCATCCTTTGCCAGGCATTGGGGCAGTAAGAGTTTGCAGCTGGATGTTGGGAGCCTGACAGTTCTGTGCCAGGAGACAGAAATGATGAAACAAACATGAAACATAATAGATTTCCTACAGGTCACAGGCCTGGTGAGATGCAGAGAGATTTGACAAGAACGGGTTAAGGTGAGGTCACTGCTGCTTGCAGTCCAGACTCTGCTGGATGTCCCTAGTGTTCCATCCAATGCTCAGGCTTGGCCGCACATAATTCAGTGTGATGGTTGCTGCAGGGAGGGAGCTGGGCTGAATGTGCAGCAGGCAAATTGAATTTACTTTGACCTGCGGGGGGATCGTAGCACAAGCAAAGCAAAGCGCCATCGGGATAGATGACCAAAGGCTCATGCTACATGTATCATTGCCCACCAGCTCATACAACATCTTTATACTGAAACCCTCAATATTCCCAATGCCCCCCTGACCTACACCTTCTATCATTACTAAACCTGAAATGTTGTCTCACTTCAGATCAAGGAAATGTCACATAAGACATTGTCATGTGGCATCAAACACACCTTAGCCAGTCTGGATATTTTATGGGCTTATGTTATGATCTTAGCACCTTTAAAGATAATATATACACTAGGGATGCACCCAGTAACGTCACTAGAGGGGGCGGGCCCTGGTGCGTGATGCGCAGCAGGGCCCAGCCCCCTCAGTACGCCACATTTTCAGTGGCGCACGGGCTGCCGAGGGGGCCCTGAGGGGGTGCGGGCCCTGGCCCCATCGCACCCCCTGCTCCCCCGGTAGTTCCCACTGGATGCACCGAATCCAGAATTCGGTCTTTTTCAGCAGGATTCTGAATCCTAATTTACATATGCAAATTAGGGTCGGGAGGGAAAGTAAAATGTTTTCCCCTTCCCACCCCTAATTTGCATATGCAAATTAGGGTTCGGATTCAGTATTCGGCCGAATCTTTTGCGAAGGATTCAGGGGTTCGGCCGAATCCAAAATAGTGGATCCGGTGCATCCCTAATATACACCCTAATATACACTGTACATTCTTAATATACTCAGTAAAACATAGTGGCATAGGTTATTCTGCACAGGAGACTTTTTATCTGCCAGTCTGTGTTTCTCCCAGATCCTGATTGAAACAATGAGTATATATGAAGTGTCACTCCCAAAGAGCACTCCTAAAAGGTGAAATCAAGTCTTTATTCCTGTGACACTTCAGCTATTCCGGCCCTTTATCAAGCCTAGTGCATTGTGTAACAATCACTTTTAAGGGCAGAGACACATGCTGCGATTTCGGGAGATTAGTCGCCTAGCGACAAATCGCTTCTTCTTCGGGCGACTAAATCCCGCCTGCTAGAATCTAAATCGCCAGCTGGATGGCACTCGGATTGCTTTCAGCTTTCCGAAGTCACCCGAAGTTTCCTCATCAGGCAACTTTGGCGACTTCGTAAATTGAAGCGTTCCAAGTGCCAACCTGCCGGTGATTTACATTTTGCCGGCGGGAAGTCAGTTCAGGGAGCTTAATAGTGCCAATTGGACCGCTTCAGCTTTCCGAAGTCGTCTGAAGTTTCCTCGTGAGGCGACTTCGTAAAACGAAGTGTTTCAAGTGCCATCCTGCTGGCGATTTTCATTCTATCCTGCGGAAATGCAGTTCAGGGTGATTAGTCGCCCAAAGAATAAGCGATTTGTCGCTGGGCGACAGCAGTGTGTGTCTCTATCCTAAAGGAACAGTAACATTTAAAAATAATAAAGTTTAAAGAGGAACGACAACATAATATATTATTGTTCTGCTCTGGTAAAACTCGCATCTTTTTGCTCAGTTCTTTGGTCTGGATTTCTACGTGTCTTGGGACACCTGCAATTCCCAGTACAAGAGCCATGACAGACCAAAAATATATTACTCAAAAAGCGAACAACGGGAAAACCCATCTTTTTACACTGAGTCCTGGGAGATTGAATTGAGAATACACCCCCTATTTTGTTTATATAAAGATGGGTTTTCCTGTTATTCATGCTACATTTACATTAGGGTTGTTCACCTTTAAATTAACTTTTAGGGGCAGATTATCAAGGGTCGAAGTGAATTTGAGGGAATTTTCAAAGTAAAAAAATTCGAAATTCAAAGTAAATTTTTGGATACTTCGACCATCGAATAGGATACTAAGACTTCTAATTTGATTTGAAGTAAAATCGTTCGAATATTAGACCATTCAATAAATGAAGTACTGTCCCTTTAAAAAAACTTTGATTTCAATACTTTGCATTTTTCTAAGTTTTTGGAAGTTGAAGTAAAATCATTCGATCGATCACTGAAATCCTTCGAATCGGTCGATTCGAAGGATTTAATCGTTTTACTTTAATTTTACTTCGACCGCAGGATACCCAAATTCGCAAAATAAAACTTCGAAGTCAAGGGGCAGATTTATCAAGGGTCTAAGTGAATTTGAGGGTATTTTCAAAGTAAAAAAATTTGAAATTCGAAGTAATTTTTTGGATACTTCGACAATCGAATAGGCTACTAATACTGTGGATATTGGTCAATTCAGGAATCAATCTGAATCAAAGAGCAGAAAGGGCATCCAAAGTCCTGCTGTCAATCTCCCTGTTACAGAAGGGACACAAGGGGGATTTGCCTATTCTGCCTTCCGCTAGTTCCGGTCCTTCATGTGGCTGACGCATCAGCAGATGAGGAAGTGAAGAGGAACCATAAAGAGCAAGAAAGATTATCGGCCATACTGTATGTGGCCCCTCATGAACTCTTCATCCAAATTGCTGGCAAAAGGTGCTTATTTTGGGATTAATAAAGTAGGGTTCCCTTGCACTTAACACTGCCTCATAATGGTCATTATTTATGCACAGCGTTACGTGGAATTACAGGTATGGTATCCATTATTAGAAACCTGTTATCCAAATTACGAGAACGCAATTTCGCATGGACTCCGTTTTAATCAAATAATTCAACATTTCTTAAACGATTTCCTTTTTCTCTGTAATAATAAAACAGTGCCTTGTCCTTGATCCCAACTAAGATATAATGAATCCCTTTAAGAGGCAAAACAATCCTATTTGGTTTATTTAATGTTGAAATGAATTTTAGTAGACTAGACTTGGCTGAAGCATTAACAACTATGTTGCTCATAGCAACCAATCAGATCTTTTGTTTTCTAACCGTTGAAACCTGATTGCTGAATGGTTGCTCTGGGCAACATCACCGGTAATGCTTCACTTTTTTCACAGCTTGATAAATAATAGGGATGCATCGAATCCAGGATTCAGTTTAGGATTCAGCCAGGATTCGACCTTTTTCAGCAGGATTCGGATTCAGCTGAATCATTGTGCCTGGCCGAACTGAATCCGAATCCTAATTTGCAAATGTAAATTAGGGGCAGGTAGGGAAATCACGTGAATTTTCGTAAAAAAAAAATTTGTTCCACCTTTTCCTTTCCTGCCCCTAATTTGCATATGCAAACTAGGATTCGGTTCGGTATTCGGCCGAATCTTTTACCAAGGAATGGATTCAGTGCATCCCTAATAAATAGGCCCCTTAAAGGGGTTGTTCACCTTTAAATTAACTATTAGTATGATGTAGAGAGTGATATTCTGAGACAATTTGCAATTGGTTTCAATATTTTATCATTTGTGTTTTTTGAGTTATTTAATCATTCAGCAGCTATCTAATTTGCAATTTCAGCCGTCTGGTTGCTAGGGTCCAAATTACCCTAGTAACCATGCATTGATTTGAACAAGTGATTGGAACATAAATAGGAGAGGGCCTAAATAAAAAGACGAGTAATAAGAAGTAGAAATAACAATACATTTGTGGACTTGCAGAGCATTTGATTTTAGATGGGGTCAGTGACCCTTATTTGAAAGCTGGAAAGATTTAAAAGAAAAAGGAAATTATTAAAAAACTGCTACAAATAAACAATGAAGACTAATTGGTTAGAGTTGGCCATTCTATAACATACTAAAAGTTAACTTAAAGGTGAACCACTCCTTTAAAATATGGAGATCCAAATTATAGAAGGAAAACCCCATGTCCCAAGCATTCTGGATAACAGGTCCCATACCTGTACGTGCAGATATAAACAAATGTAAAAATGCTAAATAATCCAACTTGTTCAATGTTGCCATTGTTTTCTAAGCCTGTAGTTACCACTTATTTGACTTTAACCACGATGGCAGTTTCACTAGTTTTGGGCCCAGTGGCTGAATAATTGGCCGGGCTCGGTGATTCATTTCTCTAACAGTTTGATGGATCTTTCTTGCTCTTTATCTATCATTTCTCTCCCGTGTACTTAAAGATCCCAGCACAAAAGCTTGCCAAGAACAATCGGATCTGTATGAGTATAGATAGCTTATGTCCTGATAAAGTCGTACGCCATTTAGCCAGACAAGACAAAGGAGAAGCTTCGGATCTGGTCATAGGATTTTAAGAAGCTCTGCAACAGGAGGGGGCTTCCATAATTCCAAAACTGAAGGGCATTAAATTTGCTCTGTCTATAAAAAGTGTTTTTGCCATGAGGCAAGATGAGAATCAAAACAGGTTTATTATATATATATATATTTATATATCCTAATATTTACACTATACAACATTGAAATAAGTTTCTCGGTGCCAATGTTGGCCCACTCCTTCCATCATCAAATGAGTTAACAAAAATATGAGAGCAGAACAAAGTATCTCATGTTTTCATTACCAGTTCCTCTGGATTCTTGCACACATCTGCAGCACATCTGAGCGGAATGGCTTGTTTACTGCTGCCTCTATCAAGAACGGGTCCATTGGAAAAGATTCTGAGCAGCGCAATTATTCTGAATTTCATTCAACTAAAAACATCTGCCCAGGGAGTTGAACTGGAAGCCCATAACTAACCTGCAAAGCCACAAGTAATGCATTACCCACTCTGCAATTCACACACTCGCTGTCAGCCATGACCACACTGTCAGAGATGGTTTATAATTACAACAACTTTTCATTTTTGTCTTGCTGGGAGGCATTTTAAAAAGCAGGAGAGCTTGGGTTTACTTAGAATGGCCACAATGGCACCCCCCTTCCTACATCAGATGAAAAAGATTTAATTAATATGATGATGGTACTGAGTTTTCTGCTGTAACTGCCTTTACCCTCTACTCTTCTGGGAAGGCTTTCGATTAGATATTGGAACATGGTTGGTGGGATTTGCTTCCATCCAGTCACAAGCGCATGAATGAGGTTGGGCACTGATTTTGGGCCTGAGGCCGGTCTAACAGTTGTTGTTCTAATTAAGCTACAGGTGCTAATTTGGGTTGGGGTCAGGCCTATGAGCAGGGCAATCAAGTTCTTCCATTATCTTCTCAGCAAACCCATTCTGTATAGACCTAACTTGTGTATGGGGCATTATTGAGCCTTCCCAAATCTCTTCCATAAAGTTGGATTGTCAAGAATGGCATTGCACTCTGTTGCCTTGTTTTGCTTTCAACTGCCCCAGGAACCCTAGTCCAAACCATTGGCAAACAGCCCAGACCATAAATACTCTTCCACCAAACATTAGCATTAGTCATTCTGGCAATTGTGTTCTCCTTGGCATCTGCCAAACCCAGACATTTTTGTCAACTGGTGCCAATTGGTGAAATGCCATTTATCACGTTTCCACTGCTCCAGTGCCCAGTAACAATAACCTTTTCACCACTGCAGCCAATACTTGGCATTAGACTTAAAACACAAAAACCATGAATTATTTTGCTGCCCTTACTTCTGAAGACAGTAGGGAACTCTGCTGTGACTATTCCAACCCAAGACTTGCCATTTTAGAAGGAGTGATACTTCTGCCCATATAACGCATTAGATGTCAAGTATCCAAAATAGAAGCTACATGTATATGTCTAATATTCTCTTTGAGCTAAGTGCATGCACAGAATTCAATCCTTGCTCAAACTTACCAACTGTTCTTGGCACACAGTTATGAAAAAGTGACCATTTTTGAAGACACAGCCTTCACATATTACATGGTCCCAGCTGATTTGTGCAGCCAGGCTTTATATCAGCATGCACAGCAAGGGAAGAAGAAGAGGCAAATCACTGTAGTCTTTGCTGAATGCAATGAACAAATTACTTGCAAGGTAGAAGTTTATCCATGAAACTCAAATCAAGTTTTGGTGTCATTCATTTCTTGACATCTCATCAATGTAAGACTGGAAGTTTTTCTGTGCATGATAGGCAGGCACATCTGACCCATGTATATAAATCAGTCATCAGATGTTACCAGTCTGGTTCTGTAACCAGAATCTTCAGAGAGATTGCCAGATCCTTTTATTTTGGTGCAGGCTATGGTATTTATAAATATTGTCAGCAAGGGTGGATTAATGCACAGGCTACCCTTGGCTATATTGTAGGGGGCAGTGTGATTAGAGGCCCACTTATGTTTTCTTTTAATACTTATTTTTATATGTGCTGCTGGGTCTGGTTGGGCGCACCTGCTGGGAGAAGACGGCAGGCATAGTGCATGTGTGTACCTGCATGTGAGCAGATCCAGTAACGTCAATGGCACACACCAATCTGACTCAGTGTAGAGAGCTCAGGTACCTGGTTTTGAATGCATCCGGACCCAGCACTAGCCTAGATTTGGGCCCCCTGTGGATGAAGCCTAGGGCCCCACATGTCATTAATCCGCCACTCATTGCCAGGGTGCATTGCTTTTTCCAAAAGTTGATTATCAAGCCAAAAATACCAGAGATCTTTTATTATTATCCTTCCTTAAATAACAGAACACTGTTTCCATGGTAATTTCTTCTGGTTTGTAGCTATAACTACCTTTGAGTACCTCAACCACAGTAACTGAGGGTCGAGCCACAGAGATAAAGTGCCGTGTATACCATTTCCCTGAGGGAAGAAAGCAGTTTTCACTGATGGGGGCTATTTTGAGAGATTCAAAATAGGCCCTGAAATTTCAGGTTCACAGTGGCCCAATCAGCCCCCCACCAGCCCAATAAATAGTGACTGTCTATGTCATTTTACAGCAGCTTCTCTGGCAGTTACCAGAATCCAGAGATTGCCAGTCCGGGCCTGCGTAGTCATCCATTATCTGCTGGAGAAGACATGCAGAAGGTAGGAGTTCTCCAAAAAATGTAAGTACTAAAAAATCTATGAGATTTCTCAGTGATCTCCACTTAAAAACCATCCACAATTAAGGCAGTATTATAAACAAGCCCAATGCAAGGAAAATGTGCAAATTTTGGGGGTCATTTTCCAAGTTCAGCACAGGGTGTAAAGTGCAAAATACTGGTGCAATCTGTCTTCTACACTATGCGAACCAGCCTTGACCCATCCCAGTCAACACAGGACTGCCTGCACTGCATTCTTTCAGATTTAACTACTTTTTTTCAATATTTTACCAATCTCAGCCATTTATCAAAGCATTTTCCTACTTTTTTCTCTGCAAAATATTTTGCAGCATTAAGCAGTCTGATTGGCCAAAACCGTCACAGGCTATATTTAGTGCATATTAAGGGTTAGTTCACACGAGGAGATTCGGGGAGATTTTGTCATCTGGCGACTAATCACCTCAACTTCTGAGAGACAATCTTCCCAAACTGCCTCCTCATGTCTTCCCACCCGCTATAATGAAAAGTCACCTACGCTAAAGCACACGTGGCGAAGCATTTTCCGAAGTCGCCTGAAGTTGCCTCACGAGGCGACTTTTCATTATAGCGGATGGGAAGACACGAGGAGGCAGTTCGGTGAGATTGTCGCCCAGAAGTCGAGGCGATTACTCGCCAGGCGACAAAATCTCCCCGAATCTCCTCGTGTGAACTAACCCTTAAAATGTAAATTTGCCACAACATAGTCAACTTCTGAAGACATGAGCAAGATGTTTTGCTGAATTAACTTAACCTTGGCACACATTCACATCTTTATGTCAATCTGAAACTTAAAAAATATAAAATATGTTGATTTATGTTGTTTTTTTTTTTTTAACAAAAGTAATATCGGCAGGTCAAAACTGCTAAAGTACCATTACAAACATACATCAGCCACTTCAGCATATCATTATCTAAGTTGTATCCACCATGATAATATCCCTCATTGCTTTATGACGTTAATTCGCCCGTGTATTTTGCTTGTACAATTGTAATTCCGCAAAGGATTTACACCAGAAAAACGTTCACGCATAAAGTGAATACACAATGCTGCCTTGAAAGTGCGCCTGTTAATGACACAATAACAGAATTGACCAGGAAAAAAATCACTATAGCAAATATGTCCTAAGTTCTGTCGAATTAGGTAAAATCTGTGAAATATTTTTTTCACATTGTTGGAAATTTACTGTATCAGAAGTCGATGGGAAAGTCCTGCAAGTCAAATTTCTTTCACATCCTGTCCCTAAGGACAATATACAAGGAAATAATTATAAACAGAAGAAAATTTCCGCACAATTTGAATTCATGCAATAGGGATAAAAATGTAAACAGAAAATATTTTTTCCCAACCTTTGAAAATTTAAACAGAAAATATTTTTTCCCAGCCTTTGATTAATCTGTCCCCTAGGAAAACAATTATGAATTTAGGGACATTTCCTGATCATTTTCATTATCCACTGGGATACAATGTGAAGAGAAGGGAATTTTTCTCTCCAACCATTGATTAACCAGTACAGAAACACCTTATTGCTGTATCTGTTTCATTTGGGACTTACAAACAATTCCTGCAACATTTGAAAATTTACATTTTTAACGTCCAGCTCTGCATGCATATTTAAATCTATTTTTATGCTGTGCGTCAGTAAATGGTAGCTTTGTTTTACAGCACAATCAATATTAAAGAGGCAGTAATGCTGCTGCAAACAAGGCAGTAAAATTCCCAGCTAAACCTATGTATACGTGCCCATATCTTGAGATTAATATAATATATATGAAGTTGGCAAAGCAGTTACGCAACCAGTTAGAGGATATGATTTTTACTCACTCAGAAAATGTAACAACCTCACGGCACATTGCAATCATTTAGGAAACGGCAAGCTGTATCTTTGTAACAAGTATCAAATACTGCGACTGCTGAATATTACATTAATACATTTGCTCTTACTTCAAAAGAGTGCTTATAAAGTAAAATTTATTTTATTGGCTGTGCAGGAAAAAAAAATGTGAATTTAAAAGAACTTTTTATAACTATGCTTCCTTTTAAGTAACCCCATGAGGCAGAACGATTCTAAGGATCCTCTAAGCAGAGACTTTTTATTGCTAGTCAAACATGTAGAAGCCCAGTCTTGCATTTGGGCTATCTGAGATATTTTGAGATCAAGGCTTGGGCCAATACAGGTATGGAATCTATTATACAGAATGTTCGGCACCTGGGGTTTTCCAGATAACTGATCTTTCCCTAATTTCGATCTCCATATTATAAGGAGCCTATTTATTAGTGATGTGCAGTTCGGGTTTTTCCCAAGCCTACCCCACCCTCCCTCTGCCTGCCCGCAAACCCACTTCTGGGTTCCTTTTATAGACCCGCGCTGCCCGCCCGCTGATGATGTCACAAAAGGGGCAGGGTAAACAGGTGCGTGGCTATAAAGCCGGAAGTCGGAAGCCAGCATTTGAAGGTGGTGGGCGGAGAAGCAGGAGAAGAGCTCAACCTGTGAAAAGGAGTGTGAGGCCGAACCCGCGGTTAGGGTTGCCACCTGGACAGTATTTTCCCGGCCTAGCCGGTAAAACACCTGCCAAGGCTGGGGCCAGTATTACAAATTTACCGGCAATGTAGCTGCCGGTAAATTTGTAATACACCTAACAAAAGCCCGTGGCCTGCCCCCAGCCCGGTCACGGGCTGCCGGCTTCTGGCCAAATGAGCGCCATTTGATGTCACGACCCACCCCATCCAATCATGCGCAGTGGCTACACCCCCTTGGCTGTCACAACCCATCCCCTTTGATGTCAAGGCCCACCCTTTTGTTCCCACCCCCTACACCGGCCAGTGGAAATTTTATTAAAAGGTGGCAACCCTACCCACGGTTCCCGCCGGGCCGGCCCGCACATCACTACTATTTATCTATTGTGAAAAAAGCGGAGTGAAGCATTACTGGTGATGTAACGTGATAAAATACCCAAAACACTGAAGCCATCCCTACCTTGCACTAACGTGAATAATCAATTTTACTAAGACAAAACAGACTGCCCTGCGGCCTCTAGAAAGTTTTGTGAAGTTCCTCTCCCAGAAAACTCAGCTGGCCACTCGTGCTGGGTGTTGCAGTTCTGTAAGACAGTATATGTTATCCGGGCTCTAGGACGTAATGTTTCAAGAATTTTGCCTGCTGATCCCTCTCCCAGCAGCGCTTCGGATTTTTCCTCTTCCCATCCGGCATCATTGGAACTGACGTGTTTTCCAATACATTTTGACAGAGATGTTAAACAAATGTAATATTGATTCATATTACACTCCTGCTACGACCCTAATTTGCTCTGAGGATTAGATTCTTTAGATTTCTGGATGTACTCAATATTATTATTATTATTATTATTATGTTCTTCCTTGGATTGATACACAAAATAATTTGTTTCAAAGGATATCTCCACCCAGAAAATTAAACATAAAAAATAAAATACACTTTATTATAGTGAAAGAAAGACCAATTCCAAGCAACTTTCCAATACATATGTACAGAAAGATTTTGAATTACTTTCAAGTTATTTGTAAATGTATTAAAAGTACTTGCTGTATATTCTCTGCACTGCCTCTCCTGACTGCTGAAATGATATTGCAAAAGTCAGCTCTCTTCCAGCCAAGTCTCCAGTTCCCACAACGCCGTGCATGTTCTGTAAAGAGTTTTGGTTGGAGGAGACTTGGCTTTCACTAGATGTTGAGCAGTCAGGACAAGCCAGGCAGGAAACAGTCAGATAGACAGACACTGCTTTCAATAGCTTTTAGATCATTAAAGAAATATATATAATTGAAGTGCATTGGGAAGCTGTTTTTGGATGGATGACAGATGGCTTTTGTTGTAAGAATCGGCAGTGCAGAAAAGGAGAGAGAAATGCTGGTTTCAATTCCAGTCAAGTTTACCTATGAATATTAAACGGTTTTAAATTTATTTTTAATGCATATCGGAAAGTTGCTCAGAATCACTATTATGCAAAACTGTATTTTGGGGTGGACAGAATACTATCATTTTGGACTTATTAATATAGGAGCTCTGTAAGAGGCCATTCTCTGTGCATTTATCTATGTGTTTCAGTGGAAGCCGTGGGAGGCAGTTCTGACAAACATCTCTTGTGTAAGTGCGTCATTTGACACTCCTGGCATCCTGTATTTTGCTCAGCCAGCTCTGTACTTTGGCCTCATTGCCGGTGCTTACTGGCTCCTATTTTTATAGCCCTGCGAATGTGGTTATTTTTGTCTCACCAGTCTAACCGCTTCTCTGGATCTCACCAGGACAACACTTTATTTAATATACTGCAACAACCTTCTGCCCAAACAGTGTGTATGAAAACTCGCAATGAATCCATCACAACATAGATCAAGAATTGGAAGTGAGTTTGTGAATATACACACACAGACCCACACATGCACATAGACACACACACACAAACACTCCCACACATAAACAGACATATACTCACAGAAGCACACAAGCAAACGTATACGTCTACTCCCGCATTACTGCATGCAACCCTGCATAGTTACATAGTTAAATCAGGTTAAAAAAAAGACAAAGTCCATCAAGTTCAACCCCTCCAAATGAAAACCCAGCATCCATACACACACCCCTCCCTACTTTCACATAAATTCTATATACCCATACCTATACTAACTATAGAGCTTAGTATCACAATAGCCTTTGATATTATGTCTGTCCATGAAATCATCCAAATCATTCTTAAAGGCATTAACTGAATCAGCATCACAACATCACCCAGCAGTGCATTCCACAACCTCACTGTCCTGACTGTGAAGAACCCCCTACGTTGCTTCAAATGAAAGTTCTTTACTTCTAGTCTAAAGGGGTGGCCTCTGGTACGGTGATCCACTTTATGGGTAAAAAGGTCCCCTGCTATTTGTCTATAATGTCCTCTAATGTACTTGTAAAGTGTAATCATGTCCCCTCGCAAGCGCCTTTTTTCCAGAGAAAACAACCCCAACCTTAACAGTCTCCCCTCATAATTTAAGTCTTCCATCCCTCTAACCAATTTAGTTGCACTTAGTCTCTGCACTCTCTCCAGCTCATTTATGTCCCTCTTAAGGACTGGAGTCCAAAACTGCACTGCATACTCCAGATGAGGCCTCACCAGGGACCTATAAAGAGGCAGAATTATGTTTTCATCCCTTGAGTTAATGCCCTTTTTTATGCAAGACAGAACTTTATTTGCTTTAGTAGCCACAGAATGACACAACTTGTTATCTACAAAAACCCCAAGATCCTTCTCATTTAAGGAAACTCCCAACACACTGCCATTTAGTGTATACCTTGCCTTTATATTATTTTTGCCAAAGTGCATAACCTGCATTTATCAACATTGAACCTCATTTTCCAGTTTGCTGCAGAGTTTCCCAACTTGGACAAATCACTCTGCAAAGTGGCAGCATCCTGCATGGAACCTATAGTTCTGCACAATTTACAATGAGCCTGTTGATTGTTGATTGTTGATTGTATTCTACAACAAATCACGATGCATTCTTTAGAGCAAGTAATGGCATGTTTATAGGAGAACCTGTGTCATCGGAAGCAACATGGCCTTCGCCACGGCTTGTGCGTTTTTCAGAAAAGAGGAGCACTGGGCACTTTTGTAAATCCATGTAAAGTTTTAAAGAGGTTGTTCACCTTACAACACTTTTTCGGTTCAGTTGGTTGCAGATAGTTCACCAGAAATAAAGACTTTTTAAAGACTATTTTCTAGTTGTGACTGTTTTTCTAATATTGAAGATTTATTTTTCACCATCATAAATTTTACTGAAGCAGCTCTGGGGTTTGGGGGGGGGGGGTCACGAATCTGTAAACTGTTTTAAATTGATACATAAATTGATACATTTCTTATGTTTGTCCCTGCTGAGTAGAATCTCTGGGTTTCATTACAGGCAGCTGTTAGAATTGATACAATAGTTGCTAATACTCCAGAGATGCTGCTGAGAAATTGATCAACTAATGTAGCAAAACTCTAAAAGTTTAGAATCTGCACCTGAATTACTGAGCTGCCAGACTCAACCCCCAGAGACATTTTATTTGGTACTATTGCTCCTTTATTAGTAAGGTACTTATTCCCTGCTGACCAAAAGCAGTTCACTGGATACAACTGAGCACACCTCTAATCAATAATAATTAGTCAACTGAATGTTGCTCACTCTAAACGGGAAAGGCATTGGCACTGCCTGCAGGGGGCAGTGTCAGACCGGAGACCCAAGAGTCCACCAGACGAGGTCCCCACCACCAGGACCCCCCCCTCTCAATAGTAACCCCCTAATATAGGCACAGACCCTCAGGGCCTATATATAAATACGGCCCGGCCCATGGGCCAGTTCAATGCTAGTCAGGAGCCAAAGGGGTATATTTATCAAAGAGTGAAGTTAAAGATCCCCATGGTCTACTAGAGTGTAATTCCGCCACTCTCCATTCATTTCTATTGGATTTTGACAGTCGTATTTATCAAAGGATGCACTTTCACTTTCACCCATTGATAAATACTCTTTTAAAAATCCCATAGAAATGAATGGCAGAATTTCAATCTAGAGAACCGTGGTGATTCACTTTTTGATAAATATACCCTAAAGTGTCAAGACAAAATGATGAAGTGTTAAAGGAGAAGGAAAGCTACCAAGGCAGTTTATTGGCAATAGATTAGCCACAATAGTGCAAGCTAGAACGCCATTTTAATTCTTTAGAATGCTTTTCCATATCTGAATAAACAACTCTAGACACGACCTCTGTTTGTTTAGGATAGCAGCTGCCATATTAGCTTGGCATTACATCACTTCCTGCCTGAGTGTCTCCATGCTCACTCATAGCTCTGGGTTCAGAATACAGCAGGGGGGGGAAGGAGGGGAGAGGAGCAAACTGAGCATGCTCAAGCCCTCGCCCTGGAGGTTTAATCTGAAAACAGGAAGTCTGATACAGAAGCCCATGAGTACACAATAGAAGGAAAGAAATACTGTGTTTCTTTTGATAGAGGACTCAGAGCAGCATTACTTTGAGGGTTTACTAGTGTATTTATATAGACCTTTCTGATAAAGCTTACTTAGTTTTAACCCTTCCTTCACCTTTACTGCTGGGATTCCTAGGGGTATAGAGGGCCTCAAGAAAACTTAGTGATCACACGATGTATACCAGCAGGGGCAGAACTACCAGGGGAGCAGGGGGTGCGAGCAGGCCAGGGCCCGGACCCCCTCAGGGCCCACCCGGCAGTCCGCGCGCAGTATATTCCCGGCCAGTTCCGGGTGTACGGAGGGGGCGGGGGGCCCGGCTGCGGGTCCTGCGCCAGGGCCCGCCCCCCTCTAGTTCCATTTCTGTATACCAGGGGACCACATCAAAATGATGGGAACCTGGAAAATTTGAAAACAAATAAAAAGCAGTTTGCCTCTGTGGCACTGTGACAAAAAAGGTATAAATTCCTGTTAACTGTAAAATCCTGGGACACAAAATTGGGGTTCCATTGTATGTGGAATGAGGATAAGGGAGCCTTAAAGATGCTGCCCAGTAAGTAATGTTTAGTTAAGTAACTCCATGCACACTGCCTGATCCCGCCACTCTGTTGTGTCTTTGTAAGGTTATTTTTTTCCCTGGGCTCTCAATCCACACATGCATTATTCATGTACAGACACTTACTGTACATTTCCTCCCTTTTCTTGTCCTACGTACGGCACTCCAAGTGACCAATTTGATAATCAAAGTGCTTATAATACAGTGTTTGTCGCTACATTGTGTCCTGGAATGACACTTTGTGACTCAGCTTTACAATGCAGCATATCATAGACTGTTTAGATCAACTCTGCAGAGACTAGAGCAATATAAATATATTGCATATGTTCATATATATATATCTAAATATACACTCCTCTGCTGCAGCACAACAACATACATTTATTTGCACAGGTGGAAACACACATATATATATATATGTTACACCATGAGATAAATATGGAGAATGCTAAATAATATTAATTTTATATTTTTTTATACTATTACAGAACTCCAACGTGCATATCATTTTTTGATAGGCTCCATTATACTGGAATAAACACTGCACGCACGTTATCCTACAATTAAAGACATATGGATCCAGCATCAGACATTGTGAACCGATATTCCAACTGGAAGTCTCTTGGGTTGTTTTTAAAGATGAGGGGCTGCTTAAATGTAATTTCCCCTTAAACTAAGAAATGGCACCTACAAATTCTGCGGCAGCCACTATCCCCACCTCAAGAGCTGGTGGCAACGGCACATGGTAAGATCTGTCATCAGTAGTTAAACTACAAGGGATGACAAATCACCAGAAAACGATTGCCATAGAATAACATTGGGATCACCATAAGTAAAAGGTACTACTTGTGGCTGTCTGGCTAACTCACAGGGATTTGCTTCCCTTCGCATTTTCCCACTATTAAGCTGGATCACCACAAATAATGTGGGAACAATGAGGAACTGTTCCTTAGAAATTCAACCCTTTTATGCGGTGCATTTTAGATGCAAATTATCCATTGAGAGCATATTGGGGTGTTATTCATACAGTTCAAATCGGGCATCTTGGGGTGTTATTCTTAGAGGTCAATGTGGGCATCATAGGAGTGTTGTTCATAGACATCAACGTGGACATCTTGGGGGTGCTGTTCATAGAGGTCAAAACGGGCATCTTGGGGTGCTGTTCATAGAGATCAACATGGGCATCTTGGGGTGCTGATCATAGTGGTCAATATGGTAATCTTGGGGTGTTATTCATAGAGGTCAATGTGGGCATCCTAGGAGTGTCATTCAGAGACATCAATGTGGGCAACTTGGGGGGCTGTTCATAGAGGTTAATTTGGGCATCCTGGGTGTTATTCATAGAAGTCAATGTGGGCATCTTGGGAGTGCTGTTCATAGAGATCAAATCGGGCATCTTGGGGGTGCTGTTCATAGTGGTCAACATGGGCATCTTGGGCTGTTATTCATAGAGGTCAATGTGGGCACCTTGGGGGTACTGTACATAGAGGTCAATGTGGGCATCCTGGGGGTGTTATTCATAGAAGTCAATATGGGCATCTTGGAGTGTCATTCAGAGACATCAATGTGGGCATCTTGGGGGTGCTGTTCATAGAGGTTAATGTGGGCATCTTGGGGTGTTATTCATTGCAGTCATTGTCTGCATTTTGGGGGTGCTGTTTATAGAGGTTAATGTGGGCATCTTGGGGGTGTTGTTCATAGAGGTCATTGGTGGCCAGTTTTGTGCCTGCTAAATAGCATCCATGTTTGCCTTACAAGTCAATGTTTGCCTCTTTGTTAATGAATGACATATAATTTGCAAGAGAAAATGGATTACAGATCTGCAGCAATGGTGAGAGCAAATATAACAGCGTCATTTAATTATTAGCATTCTCCCTAACTGGTAATGGCAACGTAGGTCTTTTCATATAGATGAACACAACTGATAATGTCACTCGATACGGAATATATAGTCTCTTCAGCACCTCAACACAGCTCATAATCATATCACATCCGCTGCACTCCGAACACTCTGTTCCTTTCATGATTGGAATATAAAGATAGCATGGTGTCTTGAAAGAAAACAATAGTCTTGGCTCTGAACTTTCACTGCTACTCTGCCAACAAAAAAAAAATGCTTTTATCCAGAGCTCCGAATGGAATATCTGTCTCTATATCTATCTTAATATATTGCACTGGTTTCCATTTATTAACAGGGGATTTATCATGTTCATTATATTTATTATCACAGTAATTCATTGTAATGCATTCTCAATTTAGCGCCCGTGTATCTGAACTTTATGGTTAATATATATATATATATATATATATATAAATATCCATGGCAGGATACACAGCATATTCCTGGGGGCACCGTAGCTCAGCACAATTGATTTAACCCTATAAAAGAGAACCTGCAGGGGGGAAATCAATACGTGGAATACCCTATGCAACCCTATGTAATAAACATACATTAAATAAATATAGATGCTAGATCACTCCTGATTTATGCCTGTATTCCAGCACTATTACACAACATAAATGACGTATAAATGAATTTTGCACATTCATAAAGTCACCCATAGACTATTAAATACATTTTGGCAATGCTCGTTTTTCTGAAGCCTCATGAATCAGTAATCAGTGCTTTGCAGGCTGACATCCCATAACAAAATATAGAAGTAAACTTCTTTTTTCTTTGTGATAAAAAATTGCATTGAAAAAATGGGAAAATAATTGATAATTGACTCATTTTTGTTAAATGTAAATAAATGTGATCATATTCGACCTGCTGGGGGAAATGCCAGGAATCCCCAATTGATAAATCAGCCCTATAATTAGATATTAGAATTGATGTGGTAAAAATATCTACACACAATCAGTGCATGATGATCAGAGTCTATTATAATAAACGCACAGTCGTTTGCTTGGCATTATCCTTTCCCACGTAGTTGCAAAAGTCCATGTTTTCTGACAGGAATGGCATTCTTGAGAAACAAATTTGGGTTTCATGACTGCCCAAGAGATGCAAATGTGACAAAGATCTTATAGAAGTTATAAATCACTGGATGCAATTGGAGAGAGAATTTCTGGTGAAATGCCAAATAATCAAAGAGAGAAGGACATTTGGTCTGTGTTAACTGAAGCCTACAAAATACTTTAATCCTAAAGGACTCTGATCTGAAATCATCTATTGGGCAGTAAATTAGCTTGATCATTATATGAATCACAAGAACCCATGATCAGGAAATACTAGGGTTATTAAACACTAATGTTCTTGCTCCTGTATAGCAGGTAGTTACATAGTCCATCAAGTTCAACCTAGTAAGACTAGACGGAAGAAAATGCGCCTATAGTAGCAGTGGGATAATTGTCTCTGGGAAGGGAGTGTGACTGTGGGATAGCAGGTATAGTAGGGAGAGATGGTGTCTATAGTAACAGTGGGATAATAGTCTCTGGGAAGGGATTGTGACTGTGGGATAGCAGGTATAGTAGGGAGAGATGGTGCCTATAGTAACAGTGGATAATAGTCTCTGGGAAGGGAGTGTGACTGTGGGATAGCAGGTATAGTAGGGAGAGATGGTGCCTATAGTAACAGTGGGATGATAGTCTCTGGGAAGGGAGTGTGACTGTGGGATAGCAGGTATAGTAGGGAGAGATGGTGCCTATAGTAACAGTGGGATGATAGTCTCTGGGAAGGGAGTGTGACTGTGAGATAGCAGGTATAGTAGGGAGAGATGTTGTCTTTAGTAGCAATGAGATAATAGTCTCTGGGAAGGGACTGTGACTGTGGGATAGCAGGTATAGTAGGGAGAGATGGTGTCTATAGTAACAGTGGGATAATAGTCTCTGGGAAGGGAGTGTGGCTTTGGGATAGCAGGTATAGTAGGGAGAGTTGGTGCCTATAGTAACAGTGGGATAATAGTCTCTGGGAAGGGAGTGTGACTGTGGGATAGCAGGTATAGTAGGGAGAGATGGTGCCTATAGTAACAGTGGGATCATAGTCTCTGGGAAGGGAGTGTGACTGTGGGATAGCAGGTATAGTAGGGAGATATGGTGGTAGGTATAGTAGCAGTGGTGATAGTAGCATGCTGGAGAAGTTGTTGTGATTTCTGCACAGGCTGGAAATTTTAAATACTTTATAGGGATTTCATTCAATCTTCTATCTACATCTGTTGTTCTGCATTGTCAAGGGCCGTTGCTTTTTGTCGTGCCCCTCAAGATGGATCTTTAAAAGTCACTGTGGTCTATAAGTCATGTCAAAGTTCTTCGCCCTCCAAAAGCCTAAACAGAAATACATTCCACACTGTTACCCAATAAAATGACTGATTCATACACTCATCATGATACTTGAAAGCTGTAACCGAGAGCTAATGTGTAATTTTCTGGAATATAACAGCCACCATCATCCTCATACATGACTTTCTCTACTGTTATTTTTAGGAACAAGGAACCAAAATCATTCCCCATTTTCTGCTTAAGAATACTGAAAACAGCAGTGTGACAGTCACCTGGGTGTTACAGTGAGAGAATACTGAATGCTATAAGATTAACTTGGTGACATATAGCTCAGCCTCGGTGCTAGCAAAATGCCAGTCCCAGTGGGTACAGCACAGAGTCTAGAAAATAAAAACAAATCCATTGCTATTTCTCTGCAGACTTGTTTCAGTGGTGTCAAATATGAGATGACTGAAAGAAACACATTGTTGTCATTATTATCCTTTATCTGAGGCCAACATGTTACTCGGTGTTTTACTGAAACTGTTCATCATCCACTTCAATTTCACCCCAAGGGAACTTACAATTAAAGGCCCCTAGTTCTCACTGCAGCAATCTTATAGGGCCCCTGTTTAACATTTTTATATTGTCTTTATTATTATTATTATTATTAATAATAAAAATAATAATACATGGTGAGGCAAATTGATTTCCTTTGGATATAAAGGTGTTACTACTCAGCTTACAGAATGTTTGGCATTCGCACTATGGTTCCTTATTTGGCATTTTTTGGCACTTAAGACTTAATCTTTGATTACTAACAAGGAACCAGAAGGGGATGTGATCTAGCAGCAAGATGTAGGTGATATAGTATTGTGCTAAAATTGATGGCAAGGCTGCCATTTTGAAAGTTCTAAGGCCAATGAACAAAACACTTATTTGGTTTAAAAACAAGTGATCAGGACCCCAAAACAAAAAAGAATTCAGAAGTAGGTGCACTCTATGGAGCAAACCCAGGGGCATAACTACAGAGGAAGCAGACCCTGTGGCTGCAAGGGGACCCAGGAGGTATAGGGGGACCCATGAGGCCCTAATTAAAGAGTATTTTCTTTGTTGTTCAAAACAAAGTGTACTGCCAAAAAGAATCCCCTGTAGTCTGTCAGTCCATATAGAGGCTACCAAATACCCAATCACAACTCTTAATTGGCATTTTTTGGATTTTTTTAATTGTTGCTCTCCAACATTTGGCTCATGGGTAAAAAAAAGTTGGGGGCCGCTGATTTAGAAGAACGCCAGAGCTCCATTAAATTCAGGTTCGAGAACTTTTTTTAAACCCAAGTCCCTCATAGCCCTGTTGGAACCAGAGGGATATGAAATGCTGGATAAAATCTCTGATGCATTTTCTTTAGTGTTTCATAGAAATCTCATGGGTAACTGCTATTTTTTCTTGCTACCACGATTGGAGGAAAGGTCAAGGATCCAGAGACAGATGGTTATTGGGCACATTTAGAAGTATCAGCAATGGTATAGTTGAGTAACTTGCTGATGTCTATGACGGAACAGAAGTTCAAGTTCCGTTGGCATGAGAGACATGACATAGTCAACTGTGGACAAAATGTGCATTCTCTGAATATTTTGTACATCTACTCTTCAGCTGAGATGACCATGCAATGTAAAATAGAGGACCTCTGATTCAATTAATTGCAAATACCACTCTCTGACATAAGCAGGCAGTGTCCGGTCATTACATCAAGCCTACATTTCTCTACTTTGATGATCATTTGTAATAAATAATAAATATTTACGTGGGTATGCCCCACAGATGTAATTACATTGGTAAATACACATTTTAAAATTTGTAATTAAAAAAAAAATAAGAAATACGGAAGATTACTTATTTTAGAAGTATAAAGAGTGGGCATTGTAGAGGTAAACTTGATGATGCCATTTACGCTTTATTTAAAACATTATATATATATACCTCTATCCAGAAACCCATTATCCTAAAACCATTCCCTTGATTTACTATTTTAGTAATTTTTTCATTACTTTTATGCAAAACAATTTACCAATAAGTGTCTGAAAAACACTTTGCTCTTGTTTTGGAAAATATGAGGCTGAACTCTGACTTACCGTGTCCTCATATTTTACAATGGGCGCTACATTATTTATTGAACACTGATTTCCCGACTGTATGGTTGACCACCCCTGAAGGATTTTGAGCAGTGGCAAAGGAGATTCAGCCTGAAGGCCATTTATGGAGAGATGGGGAAGAAAGTTGACTTGCTCTTCTAGATACAACTGAAAGCTCATCTTGAACATCAATTAGGGATTTGGGGTGAAAATTCCTAAGATATGCTTGGTTTTATGACTAATATATTGATGATTTTTGCACAGGTGAATATAATTAAGTAGTTACCATTTAACTGCAACAAAACCTGGACAATGAACTTGTGGTGGTAGAATTGCTCAAGGTAGACCACACATAAGTAAAGTCTGTAGCTCCTCTGCATTAACAGATCCAACATCACCTAGCAAATACTCTAATCATAAGCAAACGGTGGTTCTCCTGCTGTTACTAAACTACTACTCCCAGCATTCCACTGCAGCCAAAGGAAACAGTGGAATATTCACTGCAGATATCTAGTTTAATCTGAACAAATTCTAATTTTAGGTGTTCTGCTTATGATCTTGCTCGTTACAATATCTTTAGATGTGAATGTTATTGGTTTCATTGATATATAGCTCTGGGCTCATTTCCAAATGGCAAAACTAAGAACATTATAGGCCTTTTTGTATTTTATTTAATCCAGTGGGAGCAGCAGGGCATTTTTCATTCATTATTACTCTCTACAGCAACCTTACACAGTCTTGTGGAGATACAGAAATGTAGTGACCAAAGGTATCAGGGCACAGTCCATTCCTTTGCTTTCCCCCAACTGGAAATGGAAATGCAACCTGTCTAGCTGTTACTACATTTTATTTCTAAGTATTTAAATGCATTAAGCAAAGCAAAAACTGATCAAAACTCTAAGTAAGGAATTGTTGTTAAATAACATGCAAAATCATTTTTACTGCATAATGTTGGATCCCTTTGGGTAACTACACATTAAAATGGCAGTAACAGTATAAATAGAGACATTAATTCAGAGTCATATAACTAAACATGCAGTCACACTGTTTCAATCTCGTTAGATCTCACTGGTGCAAGATACTGGAATATTAGTATATTTCAGTATTTTGGACTGAAAAGAATTAGCAAGACTGAAACTGCCAACACGCTGCGTTGTACAGCTCTGAATTTATTGTTCTAGCCATAATAACTATGAATTTATCGTAAGAAATGAGGATGGCAGCCATTTTGATTGCAAGGGCAATCTCATTTTTTGTTTCCAAGCAATGCTATATGTATATATAGGTATGGGACCTGTTATCCAGAATGCTCGGGACCACGGGTTTTCTTGATAATGGATCTTTATGTAAAACTTCATACCTTAAAGGAGAACTAAACCCTAAAGTTAAAAAAATCCTAACCTACATAGACCCCCCTCCCTCCTCCAATCAGCCTAAGTGTTACCCCGGGCAAATGCCCCTAACATTTTACTTACCCCTCGGTGCAGATTCAGGCATCGGAGTTCACAGGCACCTTCTTCAGCTGCTTTGGTAATCTTCGGAATTGCGCTTTGGCAAACTTCGTGAGTTTTGGCGCATGCGCAGTTATTGTAACTGTGCATGTGCCGTCACGCCAGTCTCATTTTGAAGATTACCAAATAGAAAAAGATGCCCGTGAACTCTGATACCTGAATCTGCATCGAGGGGTAAGTAAAATGTTAGGGGCATTTGCCCAGGGTAACACTTAGGCTGAGGGGAGGAGGGTCAATGTAGGGTAGGGGGGTTGGGTTGAATTCTCCTTTAAGTCTACTAGAAAATCATGTAAACATTAAATAAACTCAATAGGCACAAGGTACTGTTTTATTATTACAGTGAAAAAAGGAAATAATTTTTTTTTTAAAAAATGTGGATTATTTGGATAAAACGGAGTCTATGGCCTTTCCGTAATTTAGAGATAATTCTGGATAATGGATCCCATACATGTATCATGAATGATGCGGATTCCATCTTGTATAAGAAGCTAGTAGCTAGGCTTTTTTCATAGTCAAGTCCACCTTTATATACCGATGCCCACACATGTGTTGTTGAGTTCTAGCAATAAATGTTGTTCATTGTAACCGACCAATCAGTGGTGTACCCCAGCAAGGTCTATCTGGGCTCAGCTTCATCAGAAGTGGGCGAAATGTAGGTGAAAAGGGCACAGAGTGTGGGTGGAGGTGGAAAAGGGACAGAGTGCGGGTGTGGGTGGAGATGGAAAAGGGACAGAGTGCGGGTGTGGGTGGAGGTGGAAAAGGGACAGAGTGCGGGTGTGGGTGGAGGTGGAATAGGGAAAGAGTGCGGGTGTGGGTGGAGGTGGAAAAGGGACAGAGTGCGGGTGTGGGTGGAGGTGGAGCGGAAGCAAGGCTGGGGTTGCAATGGGAGGGATCAGGGAGCAGCCCAGAGCAGAAAGAAGAATGAATTGGTCATTGAGATCAATATGCATTGAACTGACTGCATGTTGATCAGCTTGCTTGTAAATTCAAGGTGGCAGGTATTTCCAATCAAAGTGTAAGGATTGGCATTTTCTCCACTTCACTGAAGTTTATAGACTTAGCACAAAAGGCACCACCAGGGGGATATTGAAGTTAGGGGCACCACTACAAAGGAAGAGGAAGTGGAGGTTTGAATGGATAATGGGCAGGGTTTTGACATAATGGGGAGTGATCGTGGTGGGTCAGGGGAATGGATATGTGTGTATAGCCCTTTTTTTTTTAAATTGGGGACCTATTCTTTTTGTTGGTAGGGGAAACTGTTCAGGGGGACCATGGGCTCAAAGTTGGGGGGGGGAAGGCCTGCTAACTTAGTAGTATGGAGACCCATGATTGCTGATAGCAGCACTGACAAAAGAAATAGAGAATACAAGAATAAGAAAGGAGATATCAGAGTGCACTATAAGGAAAAGCTAGTGTCTCATAGGAGAGGTGTAGGAGTTTATAACAAGAGTTCAGAATCTACAGCTTCACATCAAAATGTGTGAAAAAAAAAGGTTATGCGTTTTCTAATTTTAAAGAAAATTGGTGAGGGCAATACTTCATTTTCCGTTGGCTTTCTCACCATGAGGTTGATTGTCTTTTTCTTCTATCACAGTACTAAAATTGTAGTTTAATATGACCTTGTTAGAATTTATTGATTATGTTGCCTGATGGCCAGGCATATTCAATTATGTCATTTTCTAAAATTTGCCAACGTATTGTTATATTACGTTATAGATTGTCTAGCTGTACATCAGGGTATGGATTAGTCATTGACATTCAGACAACAGGACTGAAAGTCCAGCCTGCAATGAACCTTCATTTTGACCCTACGATATTATTTTCATTAAAGGAGAACTAAAGCTTAACTAAAGAATTAGGCTAGAAATGTTGTACACTATGTGTTGGGCTTTTATACCAGCCCAAGGCAACCACAGCCCTTTACCAGTAAAGATCTGTGTCTACAAAGATGCCCCAGTAGCTCCCCATCTTCATTTCTGCTGATTCACTGCACATGCTCTGTGCTGCTGTCACTTACTGAGCTTAGGGACCCACTCACAATATACAGTACACATAGAATAGAAATGTCACAATATAAGGCTGATTAATTAATACAGATAATTACTACATGGCAGCACAGAAACCAGTGCAAATAGTGTCAGAATTTAATAATCAGCCCTGTAGCATCAGCTTATATTACAGGCCAACCTCATTTTCTGCTGGATAATTTGTGACAACCCCTAAGCTTAGCTTCTCAACAGCTGCTCAGAGCCCACTGAGCATGTGAGTGTCACAGACACTTTTCAAGATGGTGACTCCCTGTGACAAGTTTGAAGTCCTGGATCATTGCTGCTATTGACAAGCTGAAACTTTAGGCTGGTGCAATAAGTTCAGTGTATAAAATATGGGATTTTTCCATATTCATTTTTAGTGTTTAGTTCTCCTTTAAGAAAACCAGAATTCTGATTCTACTGATATCCTACTAAAAAGTTTGGAAATCTGAAAATACAATTTAAATAAGAGGGAGCGGTGTTTGAGCTTTTTTTTTTATTCCCTTTTCAATATAAGAGAAAATGATTTTACCATATCATAATGCTCTATATTGTATGTATTATTTATACCCCAGTATAATTGGCAACAGTGCAGATGTCTTGGGACTGAACAGAATGGATGACAGGGGGAAAAACTGCTATAAGGTTACTGGGCTGGAATGAGTAAACAATTCTCAGAAGACTTAGGGTTTCCAAGATGCTAGAAACCAGATGTACAATGATGCCACATTTGGCTCCCATATTAATAATGAAAGAATAATTCTTTATGCCAACAGTCTTGAAATGCACACAGTATTAACAAACATATTAAATTGAAAAAAAAAAATCTGTATAACAATACAAAGCCTGCCACGGTTTGCAACAAACCTTTTTCTCTGCTTGATCCTGGAGAGACTGCTTAGCATGCTTTTCTCTTTGAATATCTACTGAATCAGCTTATTTTTGAATGTTCCAAGGAAATATGTTAGTTCTAATTTGGCAGATCTAATTAACTTTACAAGGTGCAATTCAGCCCTCACCAGCCTCAAAAATATAGCGTGAGAGAGAGAAAAACTGCAAGCAGTGGCATACATTACAGGGGAATGTAGTTAAAGAACATTATGAAAATTCCAAAATAAGGCATCAAGAAAGCAATTTCGCTTTCCGTATTTCTGAGCTCGTAATCAAGTCTCTGTCCTACTATCCATACTTGCTGGCAGTCCCATTATAGAGTGAATTAGACAGCAAGTATCACAGGGGGACAGGTGCTCGACAAGACTCTTATTGTGTCGAAAAGCGATTTGAAATATGATCACTAAATGCCGCAGAAAGTGCTTTGCCCAGATACATGGGAAACAAAGTAGGCACACAGCACTGAGAACAGTCGGCCCTTCTCTAAAGGTAGAGTGAATAACATTATTAAACTGCCCCCCATGTATAGAAATGGCCTTTGTAAACTTTATTTTAGGTTGTCTGCCTTTCAGAACTAAAGCTTGTTACTCATGGGCTGACTATTGGGATCTGAGCAAGCTGCCGGCAGTAGCATATTTCTACAATCTGAGCACAGTGATAAATTGGTGTTTGGGCCCCTACTAGGGTTGCCACCTTTTCTCAAAGTTTTTACCGGCCGCGGGGGGGCGGGAACAAAAGGGGTGGGGCCACATACAGTGGCGCAGAAGGGGCGGATCCACATTACGCCATGGCCAGAAGTCCGAAAAAAAGGAAAGTTCTAAGCAAATTGAGGACGGGCCAAGGCTTTTTTTAAGGCTGTTTTACCGGCAATTTGTAATACCGGCCTTGGCAGGTGTTTTACCATCTAGGCCTGTAAAATACCAGCCGGGTGGCAACCCTAGCTCCTACCCCTTTACTAAAATAGCCCAAAAGGTGACTACTCTAGGGGTCCCCTGGGTCACAAAGCCTGTAAAGCAGAAAACACACTCCAACATTTTTCACATGAACTCATTCAGGTGGGGTTATGTAGAAAATGTAATGTCGATTGAAAGGAAGCCATGTTAGTCTGAATGTGCTGCAGGGATCATTTCCCCGCCCCTTATGCTCATGAGTGTTTCACCCCTCCCTTTGTTTGTTCCACTGAGAAGTGATGAATTTTTGGACTTGATGTCCCTTTGCTTTTTATAATGGGCAGTGCACAGATTCTCTGAAACAGGTCTGGGATTTACTATAGACCCTGGCATTCCAAGTACACAGAGGCCCAAGCAGCCCCCCACCAGCCCAATAAAAAGTCACTGTCTATGGTAACTTACAGCAGCCCCTCTGGCATTTGCCAGAACCCACAGATTGCCAGTCCGGGCCTGCTCTGAAATCCATCTCTTTACAATGAAACACGCTGAGGGAGGGGTTGTATAAAACTGTGAGCCTAAGGGGGGTTGGAAAATGGTTCTTACAAGTAAAGGCCCCCATACATGGGCCAATAAAAGCTACTGACAGACCAAGTCTGCATTTTATTGGCCCGTGTGTGGGGCCATCGGATATCGGGCGGACAGGGTTAAAAATCCCATCAGCATCTTTTCGTTGATGTTGTCCCGTGATCCGTCCGCCCAAAAGGCCTCCATTCTGATCCAATCGTGAGCCCACCATCGGATCAGCCCGATATCGCCCACCTCAATGTGGGTATATCGGTGAGAGAGATTCGCTTGTTTATTAACATCGCCAAACGAGCGGATCTCCCTGTGTATGGCAACCTTTACCTGGCTTCCTTTCAATTTGTGGAATTAGGTATGTCTGAATTAAAAAAAAATACATTTATTATTATATTTATGCATAGTGGCTGAATGTGATCAGACTGGACCCCATGCCATAGAAAGTTTGTGTGCTCCTGCTAACCTTATCTGCCTCTACGTCTGTGTTTGGCATCATCTGCACCAGAAGAAGATTGTTAAACTTCAGTGGTTATGAACAACAACGGATGCTAGGAAACTGCAATTTTAACAGCCGGAGGGTAGAAAGTTTAATATATAATAGTTACATACTGCCTATAAACAAGTACATTGGTTTTCCTTAATTGCTGTGAGTCAAGCCAGCCCTGCTGGACTGAATTCACATTGATGAGGAAAAAGCATCTCCACGTCTCTCTCCATTGACAACAAAGGTGCCTTCATGAAATCAAACTTGATATATGTTCTTCCCCTCTAAATGGATCTGGCCCTGTTCATTGCTCATTGACCACACAGGGTTTTTCCCTTTGGGAAAATTGTGGGAGGAAGATCAGTTTTCTGGCATTATCCTCTATAGTTACTGTGTACCCAAGGGTGCTTTAGATCTTAGCTAGTTCTCTCACACAATGTCAAACCCAATCTGTATGTAGTTAAATAGTAGATGAAACTGAAATAAAGACACACATCCATCAAGTTCAACTTTCTGTCCATGTAAAACCTGCTTAACTACAATACAGGTATAGGATCCCTTATCCGGAAACCCAATATCCAGAAAGCTCCGAATTACGGAATGGCTGTCTCCCATTGACTCCATTTTATCCAAATAATCCAAATTTTTTAAAATGATTTCCTTTTTCTCTGTAACAATAAAACAGTAGCTTGTACTTGATCCCAACGAAGATATGATTAATCCTTATTGGAAGCAAAACCAGCCTATTGGGTTTATTTAATGTTTAAATGAATTTCTAGTAGATTTAAGGGAAAACCCGGGTCCCGAGCATTCTGGATAACAGGTCCCATACCTGTACTAACAAATTATTGATTCTAGAATAATAAATGTTGGTATATGTTAAGTAAAGCTCAGAAAACATTCATTCCATCAACTCTTCTTCAACTTTAAATTAACTTTTAGTGTGATGTTGAGAGTGATATTCTGAGACGATTTACTATTTGTTTTAATTTTGTATTATTTTGGGCTTTTGAGTTATCTATCTTTTTATTCTCCAGTTTGCAATCTCAGCAATCTGGTTGCTAGGGTCCAAATTACAGTAGTAACCATGCATTGATTTGAATAAGAGACTGGACTATGAATAGGAGATGGCCTGAATAGAAAGATGAATAATAAAAAGTAGCAATAACAATACATTTGTAGCCTCACAAAGGATTTGTTTTTTTAGATGAGTAAGCGACCCCCAATAGCAAAGCTGGAAAGAATCAGAAGAAGAAGGCAAATCATTCAAAAACTATAAAAAGATAAATAATGAAGACCAACTGAAAAGTTGCTTAGAATTGGCCATTCTATAACATACTAAAAGTTAACTTAAAGCTAAACCACATTTAGAGATGGATACCTTCTGCAGAATAACATGCATACACTGTAACATATTAGTAAATGCCCAGATTTAATGTTGGGCCAGCAATGACCATCAAGGGACTTGTGAAGGGAGGTTTAAAGGGAATGCCAAGTCAAAAAAAAAAAATCCCTAAAAAGAGAAATCATAATTCTTTGCGATACACATTCAGTACAAATTTTCGATGGTTTTTAAGTTATGTGTATGTGTATTGCTATTGAATGCAGTGTTTGTCCCTTTCTATTCTCTGTACTGGTGGCTCAGACTGTTGATACAATGTAAGACAAGGCAGCTGGGGAACTAAGACTTTTGCAACATCGTTTAAAAAGTAACAAGCAGGATTTTGGCAAATGCTGATTTCAATAGCAATTGTTTTTACAAATAACTTTAAAAGAACTGAACATTTTTAATAAATGTATATTGGAAAGTTTTTTCGAATTATGTTTTCTTTTATTAAGGTGACCATACACGGGCAGATGAAGCTGCCGATATCGGTCCTTTTTTAGACTAATTCGGCAATTTATCTGCCCGTGTATGGGGGCTTCCGACGGGTCTTCCCGATCGATATCGTGACCAGATATCGATCGAAGGTTTAATTTTTCCGCCGACCAACCCGTCGGAGCCCATAGCTCCTCGTTGTAATCCTATTGTTCGGCCCTAGGGCTGAATGTTCGGATTACCCCGATATAGCCCTGCCATATTGGTGAAAGATCGCTCATTTTGGGGATCTTCTGTATGGCCAGCTGTAGGCAAATTTTTATTTTGGGGTTGACTTGTGCTTTAATAATCTGGGTAAGCCCTGGCCAAGTACAATTATTCGATTACAAGCTTTCCTTTCCTTCCACAGTCAGCCTCTGGCTTTTACAAGAAGGTGCCAGTGGGCTGTGCCATCTGATAACCAAGCAACATATCAGTCTTACTGTATCGGCCCTCCTGGCAACCACATGGGCTTCCCCACAAGGTGCCAGCAAGTGCCCGGCAGTTGGAAACTGTGATGCCTGTTAAAATACTAGCCGTATGAGATGGGATGAACAATGGCTCCGTCCAACCACGATTGGGCTTACAGCATTTTGGAATTCAGAGCTGGCTCGTTATTATTCTTGATATTGGCTTGCTTCACCAAAGGATTAAACACACATCACTTGCAATGTGTTTACATCTGAAAATAGATTCATGGACATCTCACACAATGCACTAAGAAGCACACACAGCACTGTATTAAGTAGCTATAAAATGGGTCAGTAATGTGAGAACATGGCTTCAGGTGGCACTTTATCAAAGCTCAGCAAAAAGCAGCCCCTGGTAACTTTAAAGGTGAAGTTATATTATTTCATGTCTTGCATTAAGTGTACAGAGTGCAGCTGTTCTGTCTAGTTATCCTGCTGTGATGCTTCTGGAGACAGGAGGGCCCAAAGCAAACCCTGATAATAGGCAATATCTGCCTTATTGTGGTTTCTAAATACTCAATCCCATTATCACTCCAATGCCAATATTTAAATAAAAAGAAACACACAAGCTCTCCACAGTTCCCCAGTAAAGCTACTGAGCTTGTTGACGTGAAACCATTTCTACATTAATCACCAGCACTTAATTACCAATCACAAACTGCAGGTCAGATGTGGTTAAGTTTCACAGAATGGAGCATTTTGTGATTCTAAATGGAAAAATACATTTCTATATGCAAAAACAGACTGTAGAATTCTAGCACATTAGCAATTTGTCATGCTGGGGTGTTCACAACACCCAAACATTCATATTTCCAACAGAGATTAAGAGGGCTTTACACAGACTTTGTAGATGCAAAGGGCAAACATAACCACAGGGCTGAACGTAGGTAGATGCATCTCCTCCCTGTTATATCATCTATTATATAATTTTTGTAATGAGTGCTAGGTTACCAAATGGATGATCAGTTTGATATATATAGATAAATATAAGATATATATAAGGGGAATTTGCCTTTCAATAAACATATTCCCCATATGTAATAAAAGGCACTAAGTTTGCCCAGGGGCAGTAAACCATAGAAACCAATAAGATGTTTGCTTTTAAACAGTTGACCAGTAAACTCTACCTGCTGATTGGTTCCTGTGGGTTATTGCTCCCAGGCAAACTTAATGCCTTAACCCATGTTGCTCCCCAACCACTTGATGTTGCTCCCAGTGGCCTCAGAGCAGGTGCTTATTTTTGAATTCCAGGCTTGGAGGCAAGTTTTGGTTGTATAAAAACCAGATGTACTGTCAAACAGAGTCTCCTGTAGGCTGTCAATCCACATAGGGGCTACCAATAGTCAATCACAGCCCTTATTTGGCACCACCCAGGAACATTTTTCATGCTTATGTTGCTTACCAGCTCTTTTTACATCTGAATGTAGGAAAAAGGTTGGGGATCCCTGCCTTAAACTGTGAGTCTAACATCTCCCAAGGGACCTCCTTATCTAAATTATTACAATTACTTATTTGCTTATCTCAAAATTGTTACAAAGTATCTTATCTGAACCGCATGGCTGTTCTGGGCTCTCTGCCAAAGGCCAATTAAGTTAGAAACATTGTTTTTTTTTTAGCTGTTCAGTGCAGAGAAAATCAGGACTTTCCAGTAAAAACTGGTGCCTGCGGGTTGAGCTGTCAAAAGTGGGACTGAGCTGAAAACGGGACAGTTGGGAGGTATGTGTTATAAATGGACAGATGCCTGTATGGGGTCTGGTTCCACTCTGCTCCTTGCACTGTATAGAAGGTATGTGAGGTGCAGATTTCAGGCTGAATGACATATAAGTTAGGGGGTGGGATGTCTATGTGCTTCCCCTGTCGGCTCCTCAAGAATACAATGGTGCCATATGCAGACAACACTGTATTTATTGGAGGAATACAAGTCTCTGTGCTTTCTTTTGGAACACGAGACCAGGGGCAATTTATCCTTGTGCTGGGCAGGGCGCAAAGTGCAAAAAAGATGGAAGACTGAGCTTGTTGTTCATATTTTGCACCTTGCCCTGAGTATAGTAAATGACCCCGTTCTTTGTAGTGCCCGAGCAAGTTGCAAGAAACTTCCCAGAAGTCACACATTTCATATAAAACATAGAGGGAGTCGGGAGATTGCCAGGGACCTTTAGGCCTGTGGTACATAGAGAGAATCTCTAGTGTCTGCCATGTTTTTCTTTCTTTAAAAATGCAGTGACCAAATGCCTGTACGACAATTGAATAGAGAAAAAATTACCCTCGCACACCCTGGCCTTCCCGATCTGCACGAGTCCCAGGTGCTCAATGAAGGAGGCGTTGGCAACCTCAAATTCAGCGTGAAGAGCAGAGAAATCACTGGCACAACATGGGTTATTTCTAGCAGGGAAAACCCTTGCTCATTTATTGTGGATGCCCATGTTGTGCCAGTGATTTCTCTGCTCTGTACGACAATTGACCCATGTATCATAAGCCAAAAAGTTGCCTTGATATTCTTAGAATTTTATTTGATGTATCACATGCCTTATTTATCATAATCAGAGATATGAGCAACAAATCAAAGCACATCAACCAAGCCTGCCGAATATGAAAGCCTTTCATGTCACTCAGAATCTCAGATGACCGTAATATTTTGACCCGAATACCTATGAACAATTAGTACAGGCATGGGATCCATTATCCAGAAACCCGTTATCCAGAAAGCTCCATATTATGGGAAGGCCATCTTCAATTTTATCCAAATAATCCATATTTTTAAAAATGATTTCCCCTTTTTCTGTAATAATAAAACTGTATCTTGAACTTGATCCCAACTAAGATATAATTAATCCTTATTGGAAGCAAAACCAGCCTATTGGGTTTATTTAATGTTTACATGATTTTCTAGTAGACTTAAGGTATGAAGGTCCAGATTAAGGAAAGATCCATTATCCAGAAAAACCCAGGTCCAGAGCATTCTGGATAACAGGTCCCATTCATGTACTTTCATGTAGCTTTTTGATGAAGCATTTTGTACATTTAAGAAGGAAAAAACATTCTTTCACCTACTATATTGATGTCTGCCCCAAGACAAGGTACATGTAGAGTATTCTACAAACCCCCAAATTTCTTTCCCTGAAGCACTTACTTCCTTTGTTGGCAACCAGACTGAAACCAGGAAGAACAGGTTCTACATAGCTGACGGCTAACAGAACCCACGCAAAACACATAGCACAACAAACGGGCAGCTTTCAAAATACTTTAGGAACTATATAAGTGTATACAGTAAAGTGAATACAAAGTGCAAAGTGCTGTTTACACCACACTTGAATAGATTGTCAGTGGTATAATGCAGCTTATAAATATATAAAAGATTAAGCTGTAATATTCTTCAAGTCCATATCACTTGCAGACTAATCATATATGATATAAGAGGCATGCAAGCTACACATTTCCTGTTACAGTAGATGCCATTTTTATTATATAATTAGAGGAGCAAAGGTAGCATTAAATGTGGGCTACAGAAACATCAGTGCAGCCCTGCACCGTGTATTTCATATAATATGATTAGGGGATACAAAGCATGTCCTTTTCATGTTTCTATGCTTTGAAAAGGTTGTAAAACCTTTAAATTAACTTTAAGAATGATGTAGAGAGTGCTTTCGTCATTTTTTATTATTTGTGCTTTGTTTTTTAGTTATTTAGCTTTTTATTCAGCAGCACTCCAGCTTTCAGCCATCTGGTTGCTAGGGTCCAAATTACCCTTGCAACCATGAATTGATGTGAATAAGAGACTGGAATATGAATAGGAGAGGCCTGAATAGAAAGACGAGTAATAAAAAGTAGCAATAACAAAAAATCTGTAGCCCTCCTGAGCATTTATTTTTTAAATGGGGCCAGTGACCCCCATTTGAAAGTTGGAAAGAGTCAGAAGAACAAGGCAAATAATTCAAAAGCTATAACAAACAAATAATGAAGACCAATTGAAAAGCTGCTAAGCATTAGCCATTCTACAACATATTAAAAGTGAACTTAAAGGTCAAACACCCCTTTAACTGTCGCATTGCCTGTGACAGACATGGGTGTTTTGGCCACTGCCGTAGCCGTATTAAGACATCATCGCTTTTCATTTTTTTCCACGTGTAATTTATTATAATTAGAATTCATTAGTGTGTTTGAACCCCTCCCATTACAGATACTTATTTATTGATTCTTCATTCTACCACTAGGTGGAACACACGATGAAAGCAAATCTTTGTGCTGAAGTCCTTGCAAAATGTCAATGCTGCAAAATCTATCTATCTATCTATCTATCTATCGTCTATTTATCCTAGATATATATATATATATATATATATATATATATATATATATATATATATATATATATAATATATATATATTATACCTTTAGTTTACCTTGGAAGTAGGATATGCAATATGGAACATACATTCAAAGAAAAAAAAAGAAAGTGTTAGTGGCCCTTTAAAGACTTTTGAAAGAAAGTTTTAGTGTCCCTTTAAAACAACGCTCAGGCATGGGATTGCTAAACTACAATTCCCAGTTGTCATGAGGATGTTGGTAGTTCAAAAATAGATAAATGGTCTGGGAGATCCCTATATCTAGGCATGTATCATTAGTGCCATCTTTTTAAACCTGCTTGATTAATAAGGATAAAGTCACAAACCCACACTGATTGATATATATATCATCTACACTAGAGGACTGTGCATTGGGAATATACGTTCTATATGTACATGCATCACAATTAATGACACAAAGCAAACAAATCCCAGTTCAGTATTTAGTATGTAAAAACCAACATTCCCCAAACGCTGCATAGAACACTGTACAAGTCAATGTGCTGCTGCTTGAGAAGCAGGGAGAGCTGCATAGCTCCATCGGTGATTCACTCTCAGCTGAATATGTAAGAAAACAAGGAACGCAGCTGTTGATTCTAATACTTTCCTCCCAAAAAAAACCCCACCACTTTCCACTTGGGATTGTACAAAACAGGCACAGCGAGACCTCTAGTTAACTCAAAGTGCGTAGTGGAGTTAAAACCCCCGCCTTGGAAGACATCAGCTTCCAGAGGATACTGGGAATAGTAGTCTAGCAACAGCAGTTAGTGGCCAACTCTAAGCGAACTCCGTCTCCCCAAAGTACAACCCTGTTTTTTTCCAGCAGTTAAGTAGTTAAAGAAGCAGAAAATGTTTTGGTGGTGATAATGAGTCTCTGCAGAAAGCACAGCAGGCTGAATAGGTGTCCTTGTTGTACTAGAAAATAATTATATATATATATATCTGCAGAAGATGTGCCCCTGTTTACTGCAAATCAAGGGTTCTTCCAATCAAGCCGGCAGACAATAAGGACTTTAAAAAGGCATTTTTCATGTTTCTGTGACCATAAACCCCCCTTCTCCGCTAGATTAAGCACCATATCATGCGACAGCAACAACTGTGATCAACAGGCAGCCTGACATGTCAATAACCCAAATCCATCAGGAGGGTTACTTACCCTTTCAGGACTGGAGGAGTTAATAAGACACAAATAATTGAGGGAAAGGTACAAGTACGTTATGGAAAGTTTAAATGGGTCTTTCAGAGATCTCAAACGCAGCAGTAACCTTTAATAGCCCCCATGGTGCCACAGTGTGTAGAGTTGAGCATTATGAAATATAATGCCTTACAAAAACAATCCTGCATCATATACAGTTAAAACATACCCTCACACCAATTAAAATTGTGTGCCAATGTCACCGGAATTTTGTGTTAAAAAAATGCCCCTTTGCCAGGGACAAGCGAGCAGCCAATGGTTATTGCCCGTGACCTAAGGTCAAAAGTCCAGAGGCACTTCTGATTGGCTCCCATTTAGGAACTCTGGGAATTCTGTTCACCCCCCCCCCAACTTGGTAGGTAAAGAAGCAGGTACTTTGTTTCGTTGATACCTGAAAGCGGCGGATAAATCTCTCCAGTGTCATGAAGACACAAAGGCCCTGTTCTCTGCACCAAAACCTGACGTATCTTTTAGCTAATTGATTTCAAGTTAATTAAGAGGGAAAATGAAGCACTTACCAGGACATGCGCAGCCAACTGACATCTTCACATGCCTGGTGTGGAGCAGAGAAGGAACTGGGTGCCCACAGCTAAGGCTCCTGGCATAAAATGCCCTTGTGGAATCTCGCAGAAGAAAAACAAGCCCCCCTAAAAAGGCAGAAATTGGGCCTCAGAGGAAGCAGGCAGAAGGAATTTTATTCTGTCTGTGTATGTGCGTGTGTGTCTCTCCCTCTCCCTCTCTCTCTGCTGGCAGTACTGTGGTTTATTAATATGCTAATTGCAATGCTAGTGGGAGGAGAGAAAGCTTGTCAAAGTGACCTGAGTGAAAGAGAGAGAGAGAGAGAGAGGGAGAGAAAGCGAGAGAGAGAGAGAGAGAGAGAGAGAGAGAGAGAGAGAAAGAGAGAGGGTGCAATGAATAACAGGAGCATGTGACGCAGATACATATACATTTATATATATATATATATATATATATATATATATATATATATATATATGTTATATGTGTATGTGTCTTTGCACACTGGACTTGCACATTGCCCTTTTGATAAGGAAAATCTGTGTGTTTCAAGAGAGAGGGTAGAGGCGACTGGGATGGAGGGGAACAGGGGAGAGAAAGAGAGAGGGAGAATTGGGCATCTGTGTCCTACACTTGGACTAGGCATACTGCATCAAACTGTGATCTTCATAGCTCCATACTGTGTTCTAACAGAGGCTGACAGACAGAGACAAGAGCGCGCACACACACACACACACACACCAGTTCTGAGAGACGAGACACAAGCGAGGGGACATTGCTTCTCATTGCTCAAGCTAGAATAGAAAAAAAGAAATCTTGCTTTTGTCACAAACAAAGGGAACAGATCCCAAGGTGAACAAAGCCGTGATTAGAAAAGATTATATCCTTGCTGCAAGGACAGAAAGGAGGTACATTAAAGGGTGATACACGTGCCATCCATTGGCAAGCAGTTTGTGAGCACTCCAATGGCAGGGGAAGACTTTATGACACAAAGCGTGCATGAAATTGATGGCACCTAGGAGACGGGTTAGGCAAGCGGCACACAGTCGCTAAGTGATGCCAAAGGTGCGCAAAGGAGGGTATTGTAAGAGCACCCCCCCACCCAAAATAAGAATAATGTGGTTAACATCTTAATCTGTTTCATGGATAGATGGTAGTCACCTTATTTCACAATATACAGAAGGAGTGACTAGACTGTAAGCTGGTCCTGACCTACAGTTCTTTCTTAGTTGTAGTTGAACTGTGAGAAAGCAACAGGCTGATGCAAGAACCCTGAAAGAACCATGAATGTTAAATAATAAAATGTTAAATTTCCCAGGTTTCGTGGTCCGCCATTCAGCACAGATTTAGGGCTCTTACACACGGCTGTTTCTCCTGCGCTCCCCTGCGTTGCGCTTTCTTCCGTTCAGCCGCAGGGGAGCGCAGGAGTAGACATACTCAATAAGGGTAGGACTACGAAGACGTTTTCAGCACGATCTGACGCGCTGTGAAAACCCGCATGCAACGGAAATAAGGTAAGAGATAGAAATGTCAAATTAAGTCAAAGCATTGATCCAACGCGACACGTCTGTTGAATGCAGTCATGTCGCATCAGATCAACGCTGTGACTTTATCCGACATTTCTCTCTTACCTTGTTTCCGTCGCATGTAAGTTGTCACATGCGTTTTGTCTCAGCGCGTTGGATGGCGACAAAAACGTCAGTGTAGTCCTACCCTTATTGTGAAGGGGGCTTCACTCTCACAAACGCAAGTATGCGCTGAACGCAGGTGAAACGCAACATGCTGCGTCCCACCTGCGTTTGACGCTTACATGTGTCTGTGTGTGTACAGCCCCCTTCACAATAATTGAGTGCGTCTACTTCTGCGCTCCCCTGTGGCTGAACGGAAGAAAGCGCAATGCAGGGGAGCGCAGGTGAAAACGGCCAGGTGTAATAGCCCTAACAGATCACGATGCACCATGGGCTTTCAGGTTATTGGTGATGATTTTTCAAGCCCAACAAGATTCATCTCCAATCTCTGATTATTAGGTCTTGATGCTCTTTCTTCTTGAGCTGAATCCAGGAATACAACTTAATGCACAGAACCTGGGGTTTTCCAGATAAGGGATCTTTCTGTAATTTAAATCAACTAAAGAAAATAATTTAAACATTTTTATGAACCCAATAGGATTGTTTTGCCTCCAATAAGGATGAATTGTATCTTAGTTTGGATCCAGCACAGTTTTATTATTACAGGGAAAAAGGAAATCATTTTTAACAATTATAATTATTTGTTTATAATGGAATCTATGGCAGATAGCCTTCCTATAACTCAGTGCTTTCTGGATAACTGGTTTCCAGATAGCAGAACCTGTATATTGTGCTTGATATTCTACCATATGACCTAACCTGAAGGCCAAGTTGGCATGAGAGTTTAGAAAGTGGTTGATGACACAGATCTGACATGTGCAGTATTTTCTGTAGACCCTCTGATAGTGATACACCCATGTTCTACAGTAGGGTTTACCAACCGGATTCATGTTAGTTCTATCATGGGAATAACCGTCAACCATTTACCAATAAACACAGGCATAAAAATAGCTTGTAGTGTCCTTAAAGGGGAACTATCACGAAAATGAAAAATGCATATAAGATTCAGAATACTGAAATAAGAAACTTTATCTAAATACAATCAATTAAATATTCTGCATTGTTTCTGAAATAATCAAGTTTATGTTCACTATTCCTCTCTCAGCATCTGTTTTTCTTCTTTTCTGACATTCTTCATTTCCGCATACTGGAATAAGAAGTTTTCTAAATATAATCAATTAAAAATTCTGTATTGTTTCAGAAATAATCAAGTTTATCTTCACTATCCCCCTCTCACTCTATTGACATCATGTGTCTCTCTACATGCCGGATTAGTACAAAAGGCAGTTAATTTGTTAGATTTTGTTTGTACTGGAATCAGCTATTTGAGTGAACTCTAATTAGGGTTGCCACCTTTTTAAAAATCTTTTACCGGCTGCTGGGGGGCGGGGACACAAAGGGGCGGGCCGTGACGTCAAAAGGGGCGGGCCACACCATGGACGCCACGGACGCTAGAAGAAGTAAAAGAAAAGGTAAGTTCCAGGGGATTGGGGGCAGGCCAAGGGCTCCTTTTAATCGTATTACAAATTTACCGGCAGCTACATTGCCGGTAAATTTGTAATACCGGCCCTGGCCTTGGCAGGTATTTTACCGGCTAGGCCGGTAAAATACCGGCCGGGTGGCAACCCTAGCTCTAATACATCTGCTAGGCAAAAGGAGCCCCCCCATAACATAAATTGGATCTAACTGTCAATGAATATCTGACACTCAACTGCTGCATGAAGATAGAATGAAGAGAAACAGATTCTGAGAGAGGAATAGTGAACATAAACTTGCAGAATATTTAATTGATTGTATTTAAATAAAGTTTCTTATTTCAGTATGCTGAAGCTTATATTCATTTTTTATTTTTGCGATATTTTTGCGATAGTTCCCCTTTAAGTGCAGTACCTCATCCTAGTAATCCATTGTAAAACTGTTATTGTGAACTTTTGTTGATTTTATAATAATCAGGTTATAGAATTAAATAACTATGAACTATACATACTTGTATCTTAGAACACTAAAGGAGCCAAAAATCCGCCTCTTATAACTTTAAGACCCGAACTTCCGGTTTTAACCTGGATATTCGGCTTCCGCTAGTGCAGAGAGCGCTATTGCGCTCAATGCACTAGCGATGCTTGCTTTGCTCCCTAACTCATATCATCTGAATGTGGCTCATGGCTAAAAAAAGTTGGAGACCCCCGACTTAATGAGTAAATAGATGAGAGTCGCTTAAGGTAACTTTAACTTTACCAGATAAAAAATATTAAAATAAAAAACAAAACACAGAAAGGAATGACCTCTCTATGTCTCCAAGAATATGCCAATATGGATTAACATGTATACTTGAACACAGAAAAGAAGTGTTATATGATCATGGGACACCTCTGTGACTTCCTTATATTTCACAATAGGGGGTACTTTATTCACTATATACACACATATATTATATATATATATATATATATATATATATATATATATATATATATATATATATATATATATATATAATACACAAACGACATGAATATCCTGTAAATTATATCCTTACAAACGGTGAGTTCTGATGTCATCAGTTATAAACGGTGAGTTCTGATGTCATTTCTGTCACATGACTCACTGAAATTTGTGTATTATAATAAATAAAGTACCCCCAGTTGCAAAATATGAGGATATTAGAAGTTACCTCGGCCTCGTGTTTTTATATGATCATGAAACTCCTTGGTAACTTATAATATATATTTTATAAGAGGGGTTACTTTATTCACTATATATATGTCATGTAACACAAATGACATCACTAATCTCAGATTTTAACTGATGACATCACTAAGCAACATTTTTTAGGATATATTTTACAAAACATTTCTTGCTCTATTGTATTATATTAAAATCATGTTACTCAAAGATGTTTATGCACCTTAGGTGTTCATCAGTTCCCCTGGAGGGTCATACTAGGCCCTTAAGGCCTCCATTCAGTCGGCTAAATTCTATAACTTTCAATCTATATTATACTATTGATCTTTATTGCATTATTCTTTTCAATATGTTGATTTAAGTGATATAAAACTCAGGAAGTGACATTTATTGCATTGAGGGAATTGATTGAGTCTGGTAATAACTTACTATGAAACCACGGAACTACATTTTTATCTACAGCAGCAACACCAAACACGTGATCCTCGGCTGGGAAAACTACCACTCCCAGGATGCTCAGGTGTACAGAAAGTCATAGATCAATAAAGCTGCACGGACGTCTGACTTTAAAGAGGGAATATTTTTATGCTGACCACTAAGTCTGACTTTTGTTTGATCTTTAAAGCGAGATGGCTCTTTTTATGAGACGTAGCAGAGAGAACTGAACATTTCACTTGTTTGCAGTGTTTACAGAATGTGTATGGCGTTTATATTGCAGAAGTGCTATAATCAGTAGCAGACTGACTGTCATTATGGGATGGAAACTGTAGTTCAACAAGGGCTGCTGTACATGTAATGGAAGATGGTGGCAGTTAATGGGTTAATGATGCACAAGGGGCGGGCAGACCTTATATACAGAGTTTCAATCTTTCATTTAAGATACTTTTAAGATACAGGATAAAAGTAAGAATGGGAATGGGATTAAACGTTTTCTTTCATTCTTTTAATCGTTTCTTATATCTCCAGCCATAAGGGGCCACTGAAAGGTTTTAAGCCATTCCTAGCTGAGCACAGATGCATCAATTAAAATGACTAAACCTTTGAGTCACTCATCTGCTTTTTTTTTTTTTACTTGCAAGCACCCAGCCCAATGAAGTACTAATGTAAAGTATGTACAGTAAACGCAAATATGATGATAAGGACAATTATTGCACTAAATTCTTTAGCTTTGCATTTCAAAACCATAAAATATACCCTGGGATTTGCCAATATTCCAAATCTATATTTCAAGTAAATGATAAAAAAAAATGCACAAATATTTCTGTGCTTAGTGTGTATGTATTTTTGCCTGTACAATGTAAAAAAAACTGGTGAAAACATTCACAAACTTGTACGGGGGAATGGGACCTGTTATCCAGAATGTTCGGGTCTCGGGTTTCCGGATAACAGATCTTTCCTTAATTTGGATCTTCATACCTTAATTCTACTAGAAAATCATGTAAACATGATATAAACCCAATAGGCTGGTTTTGCTTCCAATAAGGATTAATTATCTCTTAGTTTGGATTAAGTACAAGCTACTGTTTAATTATTACAGAGAAAAGGGAAATCATTTTTTTAAAATTTGGATTATTGGGATAAAATTGAGTCTATGGGGTATATTTATCAAAAAGTGAAGTTAAAGATCGCTACAGTCCATTAGAGTGAAATTCCGCCACTCTCCATTCATTTCCATTTATTTTATAAAGGATGAAATTTCACTTTCATCCATTGATAAATACTCTTTTAAAAATCCCATAGAAATGAATGGAGAGTGGCGAAATTTCACTCTAATGGACTGTGGCGATCTCTAACTTCACTTTTTGATAAATATACCCCTATGGCAGATGGCCTTTCCGTAATTTGGATCTTTCTGGATATTGGGTTTCCAGATAATGGATCCCTGTACCTACAAGGCCTTTTTTTTTGCAGAATAAATAAATAACACTAAGGGGCAGATTTACCAAGGGTCGAATTTCGAAGTTAAAAAAACTTCAAAATTCGACCCTCGAATTAAAATCCGTCGACTTCGAATATCAAAGTCGAAGGATTTTTAGCGCATTCGATCAATCGAACAATCCAATAGAAATCGTTCGATCAATTAAATAGTTAGAATCGAACGATTAAATAGTTCGAAACGAACGATTAAATAGTTTGAATCGAACGATTAAATAGTTCGAATCGAACGATTAAATAGTTTGAATCGAACGATTCAAACGATTTTTAGCGATCAATCTAAGGATTTCTATTTGATCAAAAAAAACTTAGAAAAGGGCTGTGGAAGGTCCCCATAGGCTACATTGCACTTCGGTAGCTTTAATTTGGCGAAGTATAAAGTTGAAGGTTTTTTTAAAAGCGACAGTACTTCGATTATCGAATCGTCGAATATTTAAACGATTTTTACTTCGAATATAAGTCACAGTAAATTCAAAGTTGTAGTATCCTATTCGATGGTCGAAGTATTCAAAAAATTACTTATAAATTCGAACTTTTTTAACTTCGAAAATTCACTCGAGCTTAGTAAATCTGCCCCTAAATGTATCTGTACTATTTTGCAGAACTGCTGAAAATATTGATGCTTGATAAATAAAAATACATACAAACACATCTACAGAATAAAAAAATGTTGATGTTGGTGGGGCCTTTAAATGCTGGACTGTTAGTGGTAAAATCCAATAGATTCATAGATTAGTTCATAATGATGAGGAGCCTCAACTATGTACCATTGATCTAAAATGTGTCGAATTTGAGTGACCGCTAAATCTATATGGAAAAATGCCATCTGAGCCAGCCAATGATCTTTGCTCTTGATCATTAAAAGTTGAGTCGTTACATGGACTTGAGAATCAGTAAAAAGATGAATTTCATTCATTGCAGCAAGAAGAGCTAAGCAAAAAGCTTTGTGCTTAAATCCAGTTTTCAACTAAGTGGAATAAGTTATGCTAAAAAAAATTGTTATTTTTAATGGCACTGGCACATTCCTCATTGTGGTTAAAGTAATGTGTCGGTTTCACTTTAATAAGCTTCTAATTTAAAGCATTAAAACTCTTACAACCCCTTTTTATTTACCTGTTGGGCTCTGACACCTCTTCCGCTTTGACACATTTACTAGTGATGTGGCCTTGGAGGCATGGCAAAGACCAAATGGCCATAACACTATTTATCAGTATCTTTACCAGTTGGGTTTTTGAACCAGTCCTTACATCACTGCGGCTTTACCTGCTATCCCACTGCCACAATCCCTTCCCAGAGACTATTATCCCACTGTTACTATAGGCACCATCTCTCCCTACTATACCTGCTATCCCACAGTCACAGTCCCTTCCCAGAGACTATTATCCCACTGCTACTATAGGCACCATCTCTCCCTACTATACCTGTTATCCCACAGTCACACTCCCTTCCCAGAGACTATTATCCCACTGTTACTATAGGCACCATTTCTCCCTACTATAGCTACTATCCCACAGTCACACTCCCTTCCAAGAGACTATTATACCACTGCTACTATAGGAACTATCTCTCCCTACTATACCTGCAATCCCACAGCCACAATCCCTTCCCAGAGACTATTATCCCACTGTTACTATAGGCACCTTCTCTCCCTACTATACCTGCTATCCCACAGTCACACTCCCTTCCCAGAGACTATTATCCCACTGTTACTATAGGCACCATTTCTCCCTACTATACCTGCTATCCCACAGCCACTGTCCCTTCCCAGAGACTATTATCCCACTGTTACTATAGGCACCTTCTCTCCCTACTATACCTGCTATCCCACAGTCACACTCCATTCCCAGAGACTATTATCCCCTTGTTACTAAAGGCACCACCTCTGCCTACTATATTTAGTATCCCACAGGCTCCTTTTCGCCACTACTATATTAATTTTATGTATGATACATTTTAATACATTATTCTCTTTTCCCCAGACTCTTCCCACCACACCTACTGTTCACTCGGAACCCACTATGTGTTCAGTCCATGTCAGTGGGCTTACATTTGCAAAATTCAAGTTACCAAAGAGGATACGAAACAAAATCTGCTAAAAAAAAAAAAGAGCTGTACTGAAATCACTGTATCAAATGATGATTTTTGGTGTTGGATTCTCAGGTATAATGTCAGAGAGTGATAACTGTGAAATGTATTTTCTCATCAGTCACAGATCTCTAGAGGGACTGAGGAAGAAAGTCACATGAAAAGTGATGACCAATGTCACATCATTCCTATTCATTTACCATAAGTGTGATCCCACTCTGCACACAAGGACTCACAGTATGGCACAATGCTGCTTTCATTCGATCATGGAGACTTGGCTCCAGCATAATCCTGAAACACAGAAGAACAAAAAGAGCAGCCATGCAGGTTGTTTATACCTGTATATATATATCCCTCTAATGTGTGCAAGGCCTGACTCTTTCTGGGAAATGAAGAATTTGCCATGACAACTGCAGACGGTTTAAGGAAATTTAGAATATCAAAAATAAAAACATTAGGAGCTTTTCCAGAACGTAATGCAAAACATACTTCAAAACAATGTAACAAAGCCATTGAATGCTGGGAGTTGTTTCAGCTGTCAGGTGGATGCTGGCAACATCAGACTGGGGAAGGGGGTCCGGGCCCTCTGGGCTGCCGTATCAGGGACCCACACAGCCCTCCCTAGGCCCCCGCCACCACTTTGCCACCCCCAAAGGACCCCCTCTCCCTCTGCCTGCCAGCTCATACTTCTTATCTATTATAAGGCCAGTATTTTACCGGCCTGCCCAGTAAAAATGATGGTTGATCCCAATGTTATTAATAGAGAAAAATATATAGGAAGGGCAGTATTTTTTTCCTGAAAAGGTGGCAACCATATTGGCACAGGAGGCAGGTCAGGATTAGCGCACAACATTTAAAGAATAAACATTGAAGGAATAGTTTCCACAATTAAAAAAAATAGAATTAATATTTATGGGAAAGCTGGTAGTCTGGGGGTAGTATGTTTGAGGGCCTCTACATAAATGGTGCCAAAACTTTGGAGCTGGTCCTGGGAGGATGGAATGATGCAATGATGGGCTCAGCCTGAAGGACAGTTTAGGAAAAATGCCTATGTGGTCTCTTAGATACACACAAAGCATCACAGCAAAAGAATTTTGGTGTACTTTCGTCAGCAATGATTCAATAGTGAGATAATTTCATAACGAATTTTCTCAAATGAAACTTCGTTAACTTACATCAATTTAAATTCAGTGGGTATATAAAGGTTATATGTATGTATTTATTAGTAATTTTGGTGAAATTGCTGGAAGTGGCCACTTTTTATTAAAAATTTCCAAGGATGCAAAAAGAAGACAGAGATCCTCTATTGTCCTAGGCCATGAGCCCACCCTAAAACAAAGTGTAAATAAGATATTTTTAACAGTTACAACTTGTAAACATAATCTCAATTCAAATATGAAAAAGGGCCAGTGCTTTGACTTTTGCTTATGACTTTTTTCAACACAGGATATGATGTCACTGACATAATAAGGTTGAGGATGTTGCTTCATTGTATTAATTCGCCAGTCAGAACCTGGCAAAATAGATTTTGGTGAAAAGGGTAACAAATTGAAAGAAACATGGTGTTTGACAAGGGTTCGTTTCTAGATTTCTAAAAAAAGATAAGGGCATACTTAGCAAAAGGACCATGTCGACTAGAGGTGACCAAGCCATTCCAGACCCATTGGAAGTAAAATACTGGCACCATGGTTTCAAGCCGGCATATTGGAAAACCTGCAGAACATCTATTCTACTGTAGTTTTGGGAAGTCAATCCTATTGAGATTATACAATTGAAAGTATTTAAAGTGTCTCTGTACAACTGGCATTGGTGACTTAGAGGAAATCATTTACTTTCCTTTACACAAAAAACTGGGAGTTTTAATAGACTCAAGCACAAAACATGCATAAAATAAACAAGTGTTTTTCGCAATACTTGAAGCTCTAAACAAGAACCCAGCCAGGGATAATAATGCCTGGAGGAGCAGTGAGGATCCAAATAAACACATTCAATGCTTATATGGGAATGACTCTTTGGGAAGGAATATTCAATATCCATATATTGCAAAATATGGACAAACAATCCCTGTGTTGTTTAAAGGGTAAGGCATTTTTTAGTAGCAGTATGCACAAAATGTCTCTGTCTTAAATATATTGATAATGGGTTGAGTGCAGAGGACCTCTTGTAGTTGACTATATGTATTTTGTGGTCACACCCTCATTGCACCCCCGCCTAATGGTTTTTAAAAAATAGTGGTGAGCACAACTTTCCCTTGTTTGTTAAAGGAATATTAAAGGGACACTGAACTAAACAGAAAGTTTTCTTCACAGGGTGGTAAAAGCAAATTCTAAACACAAAAAAAAGTTTTAATGTTGCCCTGGGGCATCAATGGGTCAATTCTCCAGACCCCTTGATAACTATGTCACCACATTCTAGCAAAGCACATGATAAAGCAAAGCACATGTGAGATGGACTGGTACTGTTTGCTACATCTACGCAGGAACAGCACATATATTCATGTTGTTTATTCATTAGGGCATCGCAATTGTGTTATAATATGTTCCCCAGTATCCCTTACTGATGTGTTTTCAGGACTTTTTTGGTTCAAATCCCCATTGGAGGTCCAATCTTTGCCACTGCTCCAGGTACCACTACATTACAGAGAAAAGATTTATATAAATATATCCCCCCTACCACTGCTCCAGGCACTCCAGGGATGTGAGCCCCAATGTTTTGGAACTGCTACCCTACATAGAGAAGATTCACATGAGTAGAGCCCCCTGCCACTGACCCAGGTCTCCCAGGGTTGTCAGTCTCACAGTTTGGGAACCACTATCTTATACATATAATATTTATATGAAGAGATACCTCTGTTGCTGCTTCAGGCATTCCAGGGAATCACAACGTTTTGGAATCACTACCTTACATAGAGGCAATTCATATGAATAAAGCCCCCTGCCACTGCTCCAGGGCCCCCAAGGATGTCAGTCCCACAGTTTTAGAACCACTATCTTACATAGAAAATATTTATATGAATAGATCCCCCTACCCCTGCTCCAGACACCCCAGGGATGTCAGCCCCAAAGGTTTGGAACTGCTACCCTACATTCATATGAATAGAGGCCTCTGGCACTGCTCCAGGGCTCCAGGGATATCAGTCCCACATTTTGGGAAGCCCTACCTTACATAGAGAAGTTTTATAATACATAGAGACTCTATGCCACTGCTCCATACATCCCCGGGGATGTCAGTCTGACAGTTTGGGAACCACTACCTTACATAGATAAAATTTACATGAACAAACCCCCTACCACTGCTTCCGAGCTTCAGACGGGCGGCCCCCGATCGTCCAGATGGCGATGGGCCTCATCTGTTCACTGCCCGTATTGCCTCCATTCTGATGTGATCGTTGGGCCCTAGGGCCCACGATCGGATCAGCCCGATATCGCCCACCACCATGAGTGGAAGAGATCCACTCATTTGGCGACATCACCAAATGAGCAGATCTCAAAGGTGCATGACCTCCTTTACTCTGCTGACATGCTCACCCCGCTCTGACAACATGACTCCTCAACCCTGGAGTAAATGCAGTGTCGGACTGGAACACCAGGGGCCCACCCAAAAACCTTTGACCAAGGGCCCACCAATTAATCTTAGATAAGGGGCCCACTCTTAGTACTATTATTCTTCCTCTCCTCACTCAACCTCTATTCTCCTAGTCTCTTTTCTTTACATACTATAATCTATTATTCCATCTATTTAGTCTCTTTGTTCCCATAGAAATAGGGAATGGCCATGAAATAGGCCAAATGTTTAGCAGCATGAGGACCCACTGACACCTTTTCCTGATATCCCGGTGGGCCAGTCCGACACTGAGTAAATGTACCCCCTTTACTGTTTCTGCACACACATCATGTGTATACTTTCTTCCATGTTTTCTGTACAACATGTACAGAAAACAGAAGCACAAGTGAAAGGCATATATAGGTGCCCTTGCCCTAGTGAGGATGTGGCACACAGACAGACAGACAGACACACACATGGCGACTTTCACACAAGGTAATAAAGTGATCAGTGGCTCAGAAAATGTGTTTTGTCAGATTTCTGCAGTGCGCCACTGTTACTAATGGACCCTACTGTCTTGGGAGTTTGATGCAAATTATATAAATTCTACTTGTCATTAAAGCAATACAAGCTCGTGATATAAAGGGGTTACAGTAAAGGGGAAATGAAACATGTAGAGCAGCAATGACTCGCCTGGGATGCTGCGCCTCAGGTTACAGGAGGTGACGAATCATGAGTCCAACACCCCAGATTTAGAGGGAGGCCTAGAGCAGTGCCCATAAACTGGATTTATTTCCCCCGTCTACTAATGTATGATAAAGCTTATACCTGCCGCTAATATTTCCTGCATTTGCATCGACAAAGTGTCGATTTGAAAGCCTTATCCCCCCCTTCGCGTCGCTGCCCTTGTTCTCATATTCTTACACAGTGAACTTCTCCATTCCTCTAACCTCATGAAATCTGACTCCCCAATGGCTACATATTTGAGCAAATCTGGCTACAGAAATAAGCCTGCGTGCTGAGCTGCTTAAAACATTACATTCCTGCAGACACTGTACGAAAAAAAAGATTGACTGGGGGGAAAAAAAAGAGACAAAAAAAAACTGGCTGGATTGATAACTCCTAACATCTGTAGCCCGGACTTCGCCAGAGCTTTTCTTGAGTCAGCCACCTCAGTAAATCCCTAAAGGCACCCTTCTGCCTGCTATCTCATTGGGAAAGGCAGGGCTAATCATTTTCAGACTCCCCTGCTGTTTCTCCGAGACAGAAGGAACAGCTTAGAGGTGGTTTGCGCATTGAGGCCAATGAGCTCTTTCTGGGCAACAATTTCCCCTCCTTCCTCTCATGAGAGCAATTATAGCAACAACAGAAAATGCAGCTACATTTATCTATCACCGTGTTCTCCGAGCATGTGCCATTTGTTTGTTGTCAACAATGCTGTTAAGGCAGCCGAAATCACACTTAAAAGAATTAGAATTTAGCTTTATAGATCAGACCTGAGCCCAGTAGAAGGATAATGCCACTTATGATACATCCTTCTTAAAGAGCAACACACAACTTCCAAGGTTCTGCCAAGAACAGTCACCGTTGTGTGAATCAAACATGGAGGGATCATTGTCCTGGGCAGCTTCCTTTTATTAGAGATATTTCTAAAGCAAGTACATTTAGTGCAGTACATAGGAGGGCCATAAAGATGAGATGAAGAGGAACAAGAACACAGGATAAAACAATGACCATCTCTATGTTCATTCCAAACACCATAACTTGAATTAGCTAATGTGCCATTTAGTGACATTTAAATAAAACGACGGTGAGGCCGGGATTGATCAAAAGCTTGTTTTGCCCATTCAGGTCCTTTAAATAAAAAACCTTTGTTTGTACTTTTTGTATATTTAGTCATGATTTTAAAGGATTCTTCAGCACAACAGTTTAAAAGCATCCCAACCTTTAACCTTTTGTGTCCAGGAGACAAACAGCGCTGTTGGCATTTCCAGCCGGCTACAGTTTAAGGAGGCTCGTGAGAATTAGAGCAAAACAGTGTCCAGTGACCTGATTTAATTGGTATACAGCAAATCGGGAAAAAAAAAGCAAGAGTAGACTGACACGGCAAAGGGACGGAATATAAAATACGCACGAAGAATGGGAGCAAAAAGCTTCCCGCGGCACCAGAATGGATTACTGTCCTCCTTGCAAGAGCAATTAAACGTGCCTTTTGGCATTCCATTACACCTGAAAGGACGCATCCGCTGCACCTGTACACCACAATTCCTTACAGGCTCATCTACTTTTCATGCTAATAAAAATGTCCGTGACTTGCTTGACTATTCTGACATTTACAGCAAGGAAGCATTTTCCATTGCTATTTCTCCCGGACACCAATTAACTCACATGTCCAGCAGGAAAAACAGAGAATAAGGCTGCGTGCCATAACACATTCCTCTGCATTTTGTATTCTCTCTTTTGTCTTTGTCTAATAGCCAGAAAATTATGTTTTGGCGGGACCTTTTAATTAGGGCCATGACCAGTTTCAGGTGATAGAAGGGCTGATATCAGGCCCTAGTCTTACCCAATGGGACAGAAGGTTTCCTTGGCAATATGAAAAACATTTTTACATTGGAATATGTGGTATGTCTGTATATCTGTAGAAAAAAGTCAAATCAACTAGACTTGCTTGTTTTTTCTTAAAGATGTTTTACCAGTCATCCAACTGGCTTTCTCAATTCAGAATAACTAGTCATGATAGTTATTCTGAAAGCCAGTTTGATGACTGGTGAAAAGTCTTCAGGGAAAAACACAGCACGTCCAGTTGATTTGACTTATTTCTACAGATATCTTACAGTGGAGGGTTTAACTAGAGGGGGTGCACAGGATTCAACTGCACCAGGACCCAAAGATCTAAAAAGGGGTCCATCGACACAAACAGTTCATTCTTTGCAAACAGAAGTTCAAAAAGCTACAATATGAATTGGCCTACCATGGGACCAGAGGTCCACTGTTGTGGCAGGGAGATGCCTTTTCTAACAACTCCAGGGGCCCAGAGGTCTCTAGTCCCAACATTTTTGCAAGCTCTGTTATTTTTTGTTATTTTGCCGGAGGATATCTAGCAGCCATCTTGCTGTAGTTGAGGTTCTTTGTGTTATTCTACCAGTTGTAAAATCCCACAAAGAACCTCGCAGCAAAATGGCTGCTGGATATCCACCAGAAAAATAACAGAAATAACAAATAACAGAGCTTGCAAAAATGTTGGAACTAGAGACCTATGGGGCTCCTAGATTTTGTAGAGCATTATCATCTTGGGACATTACAGACTTAATTCAGTCTTCTCCCAAACCTGTTTCGCCTGCCATTGCGCCCACCCCCACCTTGCTAGGGGGACAGAATTTGAGGCCCAATATTTATATATATATATATTTCTCCCACCCAAAGTTCTTTTCAGGGGACAACACTGTAATGATTTTTTTCTCAGATTGAGAAGTCAGCCTTCCTGTATTCTCCTGGTACCCTAAAGTACTTGGAGGTGTGCTGCTGGAACAGATTTGCAATATTTTTAAAGTCCACTATACCCTCTAATATTCCACCAAATACTATTTAGTACAGGTAAAAGACCTATGCCAACTTTACACCAGGATTTTTAATATTTATTCAGTCCTCACATATTTTTCAGTTATCATATGGAATCATATTCACCACTAATTAGAGTAGGATCACAGGTGTCTCCAAACATGAATGCATTAAATGCATTTGATACAACGATATAGCAATATTTTTATCTTTGAAATTGCAAAAAGAGTCTTTTTTTCCTCCGGCTCTATTACGAAACCTTGGAAGGGGTGCAGCTGAAGAAGAGATTGGTATTTCAGGGTTCACTCACCCTTCACCAGAATTGCAAGTGACTTTCACTAATGAAGTCTGAGGAAAACTGATTTAGAACATGAATCATCTTATTTGCCCTTTTCATAACCATTTCTATGTTATTAATATATAACATGGAACCAGAGTTTAATATATTACTCAAGAGCCAGAAATAAGAAAGTTCAACAGTGGCGGATAAGCTTTCATTGTCTTCTCCCAAGCACTCAAGAGCCATGAATATCCTGTAAATTATAACTTTATAAACTATGCTTTAGTGATGTCATCAGTTATAATCGGTACCAAGTGATATTTGTGTCACGTGACTCACTGAAACTTGTGTATTATAATAAATATGGTACCCCATGTAAAATATGAAGATATTAAAAGTCACCTTGGAGTTTCAAGACCTGGCTGAAAGCATTCAGCCTTCTGCCTTTATATGGTCATAGAATTCCTTGGTGACTTATAAAATCCTTATATTTTACAGTAGGAGGGGTACATTATTACCTGTTTAATCTATAGTATGGTATTTTTCCAATGACACACTTAATAATAAATAATATTCATATGTATGGCAGAACATGCCATTTATAACTGATGTAAAAAAAAAAAACACTTTAGAATTCTATTTCATTATCATACTGTAAACTACCCAGTTTGATACAATCACTCAAAAACAAGTAACTTTTTGTGGAGAGTAAACATTTTGGCAATTCTTCAAAGCTACTGAGCCCTACAATGGTTTACTTAGCATCAAATATCCACGGAGAGGTCTAATGCAATTTTATCTAATTTTGCTCAATTAAAAATTATACTTCAAACCTAGAAAATACTTTTTTTTTCCAGTCCTGCACAATGTCTACTATACTGCAACCCTCTGCAGCTAAAACGAGACCAATGAGACAATCGTATCATACGTAGAAAAGAACTATTTACTGACCTTTTATGTGAACCTATAAAATGTCAATGGTTGGCTGCCAGCAATACTGCAGAAGTTCCTATAAAACTGTGTAACACCGAAATGGTTTCTGCAAGTTGCTTTATAAACTTACGACCATATATATTGTAGGACATAATAGTAATTAATTACCTCAAGGGCAAGTGTGGTCGCAGTAAAATACTGTAGGTGAAAATGCTGCACATACTGATGCCATCCATTAAAGGCACACACTTCATGCACTTCCGCATAGTGACACACACCATTGTGCCTGCCCTGTTTGCTCTGATTAATCATGTACAAGTGTAGTTATTGAAGCTGAGAAACCCACCCTGAATGTTGCACTGGTGCCAGGGTTCCATCAATAGTTGTGTCAAAAGAACAACATAACAATGACTTTTAACACTATATACAACTCCAAAAATATTATCGGCAACTTACATTCGAAGCACCATTGCCATTGTGTTTATTTTGATTTATTGCTAGTATCTGTAGTGAAGGAAAAGTTGTGCTCACCAAAAAATTTTAAACCATTAAGCGGGGTTGCAAATTCAAATTCAAAATCGAGTTTGGATAATTCACAATTTCGAATTTGAGAGTTTTGACTATAAAGGAGAAGGAAACATGGTGTGACATCATTTCCTGCTTGAGTCTCTCCCTGCTCTGGGCTCAGATTACAGTAGAGAAGGGAGGGGGAGGGGGAAGAGGAGCAAAATGAGCATGCTCTTGCCCAGGGCAATGAGGTTTAAGCTGAAGGCAGGAAGTCTGATACAGAAGCACATGAGTACACAATAGAAGGAAAGAAATGCTGTATTTCTTTTGACAGGGGACTCAGAGCAGCACCACTTTGGGGGTTTACTGGTATATTTAGATGGACCTTTCTGATAAGGCTTACTTAGTTGTAACCTTTCCTTCTCCTTTAAGAAACCTATTGCTTCATTAAACGTTTTACACAGGGATTACGTTTTACCAGCAATTTACTTGCTGCTTTCAAAGTAAAACTCCCAAACTTGGTTGCCCTTTTATTAGACACCAGTGAGATCACCTGACTATAGCTGGAAAAGGTGGGCGCTACAACATGGAGCTGGTCACTGCTCCTGTATAAACGATAACAAACATGCATTTTTAGTAGCTCAAGGCACAAAATGTCAAACCCCCATTTGTAATAAAAGGCACTATGTTTGCCCAGGAGCAATTACTCTTAGCAACCAATAGGATCTTTGTTTTTAAACAAATGACTAGTAAATGCTACCTTCTGATTGGTTACTATAGGTTTCTGCAACTGGGCAAACTTAGTGCCTTTTTTTACATAACCAGCAAAATGTCTTAAATATATTGATAATGGGTTGAGTGCAGGGGACCAGTATTTGTCTATATGTATTTTGTGGTCACAGCCACATTGCACCCCCGCCTAATGGTTTTTAAAATTAGTGGTGAGCACAACTTTCCCTTGTTTGTTATAATTTATACAGGAGCAGTGGCCAGCTCCATGTTGTAGCTCCCACCCTTCCCAGCTATAGTCAGGTGATCCCACTGGTGGCCAATGAAAGGACAACCATGTTTGGGAGCTTTAACCTTGAAAGTAGGAAGTATGTTGCAGGTAAAACTTAGGGGTCCGTTTACTAAAGTGCGGTAAATCTGACTTTAAGTTTCCGCATGTTATCGCTGAGAATATTTTTACGCCAGAATATTCGCAGCGACTAAGTTTACTAAACAGCGATGCGCTCAGAAGTCATTGCGATCACTTGCGGTAACTACGTTAAGGAACCAGCTTACGTAAGTGGTAATTTTAGCGAGTTGCGAATTTTCTGGCGAAAAATTAAGTTTTTGCGAATATTTATGCTATAAAATAGTCTTGTTTTATGGCGGTTATTATGGCAAATTTTTACTGTGACATTTATGACCAGAAATGCATCTTCAAAACTTATAAACTTTATTGACTGATGATTATACCATCCAACAACATTACCAGAGTAACACCAATCAAACATGTCTGCATCATATAAACCCTTCTGCCAATAGAATCATATGAACAAGAAATGATACCAGTCAATCTCTTTGCTTCATAGAAATGCACAGTTTAATGTAGCCAATCACAATGAAACCAAAAAAGCGTAGAGGCTGACGAATCCTTGGACTGTGATGCCGCTGCCAATAATACACCTCTGAACTGAAACTGCTGCTGTTGCACCAGATAGAAGCAGAAGCCAAAACATCCTGTCAGCAATAGCTACAGATCTGTCTCCTGTCAGCAAAGAATGATGGGTAAAAAAACCCATTATTATGGGATATTTCCTGCCCCTTGAGAATTTTCTGGCGAAAAAAATACTACACCTACTGCATAGGTGGCGGTAAAAGCTTGCGAATATTCTGGCGTTAATTTTGTCTATAGCACATTTCGCTGTTTAATAAACCAGGCGTTAATGTGTACGTAGCGTTATTTTCAGCGAATGCGATAACTCGGGAATAATTATTCTTGCGCAAGAAAATTCGCAAATTTATATTTACCGCAGGTTAGTAAACTGGCGATAATTCTGTCTATAAATTGTGCGAATATTTTTAACGCACTTTAGTAAATGGACCCCCTAGTCTCTGCTTTAAATGTCTTAAATATATTGATAATGGGTTGAGTGCAGAGGACCTCTTGTATTTGTCTGTCAGCATCTGTAGTGGACACAACTTCTTGCGCAGCCTGAGTGCAGTGAAATTCTAGGAAAAATGGGTTAAAACATGAAGCCTTGTTCTGAAAAGTGCACTTTTTGTAAGTAAATGTCCCTTCCTTAGGGGTAATACAATAAACCCCTGATTTTATGTACCCAGAAATGATGGTTTCCTAGAAATAGATTTGGTTTCCTTCCTTCCGGAATTCTACAAAATTTAATGCTGATTTTTTTGTGGTCCCCAGTAAAACGTGGAATAGGAGTGTGGTTTATTTAATGTTTACATGATTTTCTAGTAGACTTAAGGTAGGTATGAAGATCCAAATTATAGAAGATCCATTATCTGGAAAACCCAGGTCCCAAGCATTCTGGATAACAGGTCCCAGCTGTATTTCATATTAGTTTACTTGAGTAGTTTCTAGAGAGTATCTGCATTGTTACCAAGACATGATACATTCTACAAAGAAAATGTCTAGGCTCTCTGTTCTTTCTAACAATTAAGTACTTAAAAGTGTATTTTATAGCTATGCTTTTATTTGGCTGACCCAAAGGGATGAATTTACAAGCTTATTAAATGTAATCTATCAACTTTAAAGGGATAGTGTACAAATGGACAAATTAAAGGTGTTGCATTCAAAAACATATTTTTACTGGTTCCAAAAATTAAATCAAACAAAGATAAGAAATGTATGCAGTCAATGATTTAATGATTAAAGGGGGTGGGGAAGAGCTCATCAGTATAAGTTCACGGTTACCATGGAGACTGGGATTTTCCATAAAGATTGGCTGATGGTGAAAATCATGGCAGGTGGTCATTTATGAAAGGCCAACGGGATCCACACAAAACAGCCCTAATTCTCATCTTTTCTATATGTTGAGACAAAGCTTAAAGACTAAAGTTGCTGGTAGCAACCAGAAATGGCCAAAATCAGACTAAATTTTGGAATTGATGATGCACCCTAGAAATGCATCCTTTCACCATTCAGCTATGCATCAACAGCAAACCATCAGACGCAACTGTGTTTCATTCATGCAGATCACACTCTGCCTATGGGCAATGACACACAACTTGTTGGGCTGGGGACACAATTTTAAAAACATTTTCCCCATTCATTATGAAATGGGATAATCTGCAAGTGTCGAGTGCAGTCTACTGACTCAGGAAAGCAACAATAATCGGCGGCTCAAAGTGAAAGCAGAGACAAAACACTAAAATTTGCCCTATGTGCCACTACAGCAAAGGGGTTATTTATCAAGGTCTTCAAACTCAGATCTAACCCGCTCGGGTTTTTAACCGATTCTTTTGTGAATTTTCCCCGAAAACTCAGAATTTTTTTGGAGTTTTCAACCGAAAGCTCAGAAAACATTGTGAAATTGCCCAAAACCCCCGACACAACCAAAAATCTGTGGGACTGTTCCCATTGACTTCCTCAACAGGTCTGAGATGCCATATTTTTATATTCGGGCTTTTTAGCCCTCGGGGTTTAATAAATTCCAAATAATTCGTGATTTTTTTTTCAGCCTATTAGAACACAAAAATCACGAACTTTTCAGATTTCGGGGAATTTTGGGTATTCTAAGACTCAGTTGCAAACCAGAACCTTCCAACCATGTCTGTTTTTTAATAGTAATTACAGACGTTGATTACTCAATACCTACAAAATGCGGTATCTACTTACCAATATAATGTTATGCAGTATATTGCATATACTAATTATGCACCCTTGTGCCAGTTCTAAATCTAGATACCTAGGTTTCACAAAAATACATATAAACTTCTTGTTCATGTTTTCCAAGAGCATGTAAGATTTTGACGGCCTTTATCTCCTCTCTTTTACCTCCTTTATTCAAACACATTTTTGTAAAAAGATGCTTCAAATTAGGCTTCCACCAAGGCCAAAGTCTTTCCCACGTTCAGTGCTTAACACTTGGAAATGGCAAAATGAGAGATGGCAAATGAAAGATTTTGAAATGGCACTCACCTAAACCTACTTGTCCTAAAAATGTAAGTAGGGTGCTCCGGTTCAGCCACAGTATTCTGCAAAACCATAGATTAGATAAATCAGACATAAATTCTGATTATCAGGCACAACAAAGGCTAATAGTTACAAACCTATTTATTATGGCACAGTGTATGGGTGCACACCTTCTCTATTAGGTAATAAAGTAGGTTTGTAACCGAGTGCTACTGGCATGCCTGGTTATCAGAATTTCATGTAAGACCTGGAAACATAACTATTAAACTTGACTCTAGTAATGTGCAGGTAATATATAGCTTGATACTTGATAGTAAAGGAAGATTAAGGTCAAACAAGCAATCTGAGCGTGGCCAATGATCATTATTTGATTGCCTCTGAAAGCATTGATACAAAGTACAAGGTATGAATCAGCTTTTCTTGACTTATAACTGACTACATATGGGTGAAAGTGAAAGTTCACCCTTTGATAAATACGCCTATAAAAATCCCATAGAAATGAATGGAGAGTGGCGGAATTTCACTCTAGTGCCGGAACTTCACTATTAACTTCACTTTTTGATAAATATACCCTCTAATGTATCTTACTCTCTCATTCTATGACTGAATTATCTTTGAATTTTATTTAGAAGTTTTATTGTATAAACCAAGTTTCAGCCCTTAAAAGCTGCAGCCCCGTCTTTGCAAGTTTCTTCTTAGACTCTGAACAAATGGAACAAGTTAATCACATGAGAATCAGCAGACAGAATAAAGCAGATCTAAACAGAAGGGATGTTTCGGTAAAAGCATCTATTTCTGACGCCTATTACTTTTGAAGGTTCATGAAAGGCTGGATGGGTTGAGATTGTAGGACAGGGAATCAGTACAATGTTTATTTCTCTCCTTTTGTATTTATGCTCGGCCATATGCAACTACGAGGAATATGCATACTATTGTACTGCTTGTGTGTGCACCCTAACATGTGCTGAGGGGATTGACACTCCCAGCAACTGTTCACATCCACTGGCTGAAAGAACTATTATCTGCACAGTAGCTGGTAATGAATAATGTTATCTCTAATTTTTAAGATTCTAAACCACCACAATTGTAAAAATTGTAAAAAAAAAAAGCTGTCTGTGTACTAGTGGGTGTTGGTTTTAAGAGGAGTTAGAGGAGTTATTGCGTAATATAGTTTTATAGTTTATATTACTATCGTAATATAATTATAGGTTTGGTTTAGTAGAAATAAAAATATAACACACTGTTTCTAAAGTGACAGAGTAACAAGATCTTGTAGGGAACCATACGGTTAACTTCCCTACTGCCCAGAAAGTCTGCTGCCATAACCTATGCCCAGTGGGAGGTATAGTCATATGAAAAAGTTTGGGAACTCTTTAATTCTTTGAAGTTTTGTTTATCATTGGCTGAGCTTTCAAAGAATTAACTTCCTTTTAATATGTAACATGACTTATGGAAAGAGTAGTATTTCAGCAGTGACATAAAGTTTATTGGATTAACAGAAAATATGCATCATAACAAAAATTGGTGCACAAATTTGGGGACAACAACATCAATACTTAGTTGAGCCTCTTTTTGCAAATGTAGCAGCCTCTAGATGCCTCCTATAGCCTTTGATGAGTGTCTGGATTCTGGATGGCGGTATTTTTCCATTCATCCATTCAAAATCTCTCTAGGTAAGTTAAATTTGAAAGCTCTTAAGCATGGACAGCCTGCTTCAAATCATCCCATAGATTTTCGATGATATTCAGGTCGGGGGACTGTGATGGCCATTCCAGAATATTGTACTTCTCCTTCTGCATAAATGCCTTTGTAGATTTCAAAGTGTGTTTAGTGTCAGTGTCTTGTTGGAATATCCAACCCCTGTGTAACTTCAACTTTGTGACTGATGCTTGATCATTATCCTGAAGAATTTGTTGATATTGGGTTGAATTCATCTGACCCTCGACTTTAACAAGGGTCCCAGTCCCTGAACTAGCCACACAGCCCCACAGCATGATGGAACCTCCACCAAATTTGACAGTAGCTAGCAGGTGTTTTTCTTGGAATGCAGTGTTCTTCTTCCAACATGCAATACGCTTTATGTTATGACCAAATAACTAAATTTTTGTTTTATCAGTCCAAAGCACTTTGTTCCAAAATGATTGTGCCTTGTCTAAATGAGCTTTTGCATACAACAAGTGACTCTGTTTGTGGCGTGAGTGCAGAATGGGCTTCTTTCTCATCACCCTGCCATTCAGATGTTCTTTGTGCAAATTGCGCTAAATTGTAGAATAATGTACAGATACATCATCTGCAGCAAGATGTTCTTGCAGGTCTTTGGAGATCTTTGGGTTGTCTGTAACCATTCTCACAATCCTCCGCATATGCCGCTCCTGTATTTTTATTGGCCTGCCAGACCTGGGTTTTACAGCAACTGTGCCTGTGGCCTTCCATTACCTGATTACATTCCTTACCGTTTAAACTGACATTTTAAACCTCTGAGATAGCTTTTTGTAGCCTTCTCCTAAACGATGATACTGAAAAATCTTTGTTTTCAGGTCTTTTGAGAGTTGCTTTGAGGATCCCATGATGTCACTCTTCAGAGGAGAGTCAAACAGAAGCACAGCTTGCGATTGGCCACCTTAAATACCTTTTCTCATGATTGGACACACCTGCCTATGAAGTGCAAGGCTTAACAAGATAATCCAATCAATTTGGTGTTGCCAGTTATCAGTATTGAGCAGTTCCATGCATTCAAATTAGCAAAATTACAAGGGTACCCAAGTTTTTTACATTTGATTTAATTACATGCAACTGAATATGCTTCACTAAAAATCTTTGTTCAGAAAACACCCCAGTACTTCCTGGGAAATGAAAGACATACCACTGTTATCTTTTTTGTTGAAAGTGAAGTAAATTATTATGCAGGCTGAGAGGGTTCCCAAACGTTTCCATATGAATGTATTGTGATATGAGCCCATGAATAGTTTAGTGGTTCCTGGTACCCTAATGTACAGAAGGGGAGCAAACATGTGCTCAGTCCTTCCCCCATAACAGGAGGTGGATCTACCAGAAGGCCTGAGGTAGGTCTTAGCATCAGAGGAGAAGAGATTAGACCCTAAGGGATCCTCAATGTTTTTTTACCAATGAGCCAAACTAATATGTAAAACAAGTTGGTGAGTCATACAGGCATGAAAAAAATCCTTGGGATGCCTAATATGGGCTGTGACTGGCACTTTGGTAGCCCCATGTGGACTAGCCTGCAGGAGGTTTTGCATGTAATGTAAATGTGTCTTTTTGCTTCCAAAACTTGCCTCCAAGGAAGTAATTTTAACATTGGCACTTGGTTTATGGCCACTGGGAGCAACATCAAAGGGGGTGGTAAGAAACATGGTTGGGGATCACTGTCCTAAGATAATCACTCCCTAGTCAAGCCATGGTAACCATGTGATAACCCTATCATAGTACACCCCAAGGTATACATCACCCTTCCTCCTGACACTTCCAGCAAGAGTGAAGCTGAAAGAAAGAGAAGGTGGCAAGGTTACTTTGGTCTACTGTTCAGCATTTATGGTCTTAAATGGATTTTATGTGACCCACTTCTACCTGTAACAGAACTTTAATTGTAATTTTTGTTTTGCTTTATATCTGGTTACTGCAGTAATTTAAAACTATTATGGTGTGCATATAGCATGAGGACTATCTGATCCTTTTTAAAATAGGACAGAGACCTCAGACCTTATAGTGTTAATGAACTGCACTTTATATAGCAATCTGGTATTTATGTCATTTTATGGAAACTTCTGTAAAGAAATGAGTTCAGCACTGCCTCAACTAAGCTCTACAGGGGAACTCTTCACCAGTGACCAAAAAGAAGGTAGTGGGTGCAGTATTAGACTATGAAACAATTATGCCTCATATTACAGAATGGTATGCCCTTCAGAGTAAAAGCATTTGATGTATGTACTAAAAGTAGGGTTACCATCTTTCAGTGGTGCACTGTCCAGACAGAGGGTGGAGCAGGTGATGTCAGAGGGCAGAACAATTTTGGGGCCGGCCAGTGATCTCAGGGGAGCTGGGGCTAATGCTGCCAGGGGTCGGGGATATGATGTGATGGCCCGTGATTGGCTGAATTGTGTGTTGAAACTGGAAAGGTGACAATCCTAACTAATAGCATGGTTTAAATTTGTTTATTTGGGAAAAGTACACCCTCTACTCTATGTCCAAATTATAAATAAAGCTCAACTTTAAGGTTTATCAGGCAAAATGCATTTTGAGTAGCCAATAAAGTCAAACCAAGTCAAGGCAACTTACTATTTCGTACCAAAGCAGCTGGAAATCTCAGATTCCCCCAGTAATCAACAACTGAAAAATTTGAAATAAAGCAATTCATGTCACAAACAATATGCTTTTTACTTTGTATAATGCTGAGCATATTTAATATTGCAAACATTAAAAAGGGTGAATAGTGGGCGTTTGTGAAAAACAAATTCTCAATTCTGAATTCTCAGTGATATCCAAAAACCACCTTGTATGGATGTAGAAAAGAGGAATAAAACACATGTCCCCGGTGATTAGATTGCATAACTATTTAGAATTCAACCAACTGACTCCACCTGATGAAGTTACATGCAAAATAAATAGTTAGAATTCGGCATTACAACGCTCGGTATGAAGTACCTTCTAACATTTGCCAACTACACAATATAAATAATAAAAAATAGGACCACAAACTGATAAATCATTTATGGACAAACATACCCTGACTACAAAATCAATCAAGTCTACTGAAAAGGAAACATAAAAATAACAGAACGTCTAAAAGAGTAGAAGCCACTGAACAATACACCTGCAGACCCACCAGAGGCCGGCAGATCAGAGAGACAGCAACAGAAAGTACACATGTCATCATTCAAGCACTCATCACAGCGCTGACAGCAATCCGACACGATCTCGCACCACTTCACAAAAAAACTATATACAAGGTAAGGAGAACTCTAAAAAAAAAAAAAAGACAAAGAAAACACAGTCAAAGAGAATGGCTATAAGTATTATCAACAGATGGTAGATTTTAGTAAACAAACTAAACACCTTCCAACAAAGACTAAAAGCTTTGAAGATAAAACAGAGCAGTAGAACTAAAACCGGCAACAGGGCAGGCCTCTCCATGGTGCTGTTACCAGAGCAATACTACAATTGCTTTTCTGGTGCATAGGAGCAATTTATAGCTGCAGCTATAATGATGCTGGTGGTACCACATGCCGCCAATCCACACAAGCCACTTCCATAGAACCCCAGTTTCACCCAAGTCCCAACCCATTTACCAGTAAGCACTACCACTTTTTTTGAGAGATAAGATACAGGACTGTCCCACCAAAATAGGTATGTTGGGTTGTAACAATTTCCCCAATTATTGACATCACTTCACCGTGACAAGGATCTCTGGCATTACAATCAAAATAAAAGCTGCATCTGAAACTGGGTTCAATGTGCAATAGTAGGTTTTATTTCCAGGGCTTTTCACTGGTTGTTGACCTGTGGCCTGTTTCTGACCATACAGCTTGCTGCCAGCCCTGACCTTTCTGAATACTAATTAAGGAACTGCTCAACTCTGTAATTCTGTTCTACATTGTCTTGACTTCCAATTTAACCCTACCACTTGGTAGGGTTTGTAACTCGCATGTAACAGAATGTTTTAAGTGTATCTTTCTGAGCAGGGTGAGACTAATCCTTCCACACTACCAGAGCACCTCCCTGTGAGCCCCACTACTAATAGACCCCAGCCGAGGACCATTTCCATTATCCCCTTCTTATATTCAACATAGGTCTATATGACACCTATTACATTTACACTAAATCTAATTTATAATAGAATCTCAATGTCAGGATATGTGAGGGAAACTAGGAAGCCTAGTCCAATATTGCTACTTAGAACCAGCCCATTCTACTACTAACGTTAAATCTATGCTAGCCTGTGTCCATATACTACACTGTATTCTTTTACACAGATGTAGATTGTATTTTAGCTAAAGTTAGCTAAAGTTTAATTTAAACTGCATAGTATGAACACATTTTTAAATCACACCCAAATTCCAAACCAAAATATAGGAATGGCCAAACGCTACTGTTCCTTATGTTCATATGGCCCAGGCAGATAGAGCAGTCGGTAAGTAAAGAGTTCCCTAATTTTCACATCTGAATTACTCCCAAGTTAGGAGATAAGGAGCTGGTCTTCTGCATCAGTAAACTGTGTTTTTTCCAAAAGTCTGTTAATTCTGGGTACAACTTTGAGACTAATAGACTTGAAATCATTTTAGACTCTCTTGTGTGCATTTGTTTTAAGGGCTACATCATTTTTCTTTCTGTAGTCTACCATCTTGGACTGGATAAGTAAGCCTGATATAGCAGGCAAATATGACATGATCTTACCTTAATGAGACTGGACACAAACATTGCTCAGTGAGTTAATAAAAGGAATAAGCCATTCAACAGGGTATTTCTTTTACAGGTACTGGATCTATAATACAGAAACACATTGTCCAGGAAGCTCTGAAATATTTTTCATAGAGCAAAAAAAGTGTATATGTTAACCAATTTCTTTTTCTCAACAATAAGGATTAATTATATCTTGGTTGGGATCCGGTACAAGGCACTGTTTTGCTATTAAAGAGAAAAGGGAATTATGCTTTAAAATCTTGAATTATTTAATAAAATTGGAGTCTATGGGAGATGAACTTCCTGTAATTCAGAGATGTCTGGATAAAGGGTTTCTGGATAACATATCCCATACCTGTATTCCATTGTTTTACTAGTAGCATTAGGTGCTATAAATTACGGAAAAAACTCTTATCTGGAAAACCCTAGGTCCCAAGCATTTCAGATAACAGATCTCACACCTGTATATGTTTATGGAAACATGCTGGAAACATAACTCCCCTATAGTATATGTCTTTTAACAGACTTGGCAGATACTTTGCATATTTTCTGCATTTGCCAAGAACTGAATCTCATCAGATATTCTTTAAACTAAACTCTTATTCTTCTTTAGAAAAATAACAAGATTATGGTTTTCATTGCTTAGTTCAGGGCTGCCCAAATGTCCAAAACCTAACGCAGTATAATCCTTTCTTTCAACATGTTAAAAAGTTGGACAGCGCTGGCTTAGTTAGATAAATGTTGTTTAAAAGCCTCATATTCTGAGTTATATTGTCTTAAATCAAGAGAAATAACAAGAGCAACCAATTAGTGTTCTGGAGACCAGAGCTGTTCATAAACCACAAATAGCTCAGTACGACTCTCAGGCATTGCATAAGTGAGAAAAAATGTTGGGTGGATATTGAAAATGATGATGTATTTAATCTATAGTGCTCTAACCAGAAGATCTATGAAAGATGTAGTTTGCCATTTTATTACCTAAACAATCCTTTCTGCTATAAATCTGGTAACCTCCTATAGGATGAGCACTACAAGTTACATGAAAAAAAGGCAGTAAGGTTTATCTATTTGGGGCTTAATGGGTACCTGCTCCCTGAAAAAAATATTCCAAATCCTATTTTATCAAGTTAGTCAAGCAAAATAAACTTTTATTACACTATATAAATTATTTGAATTGTGTTTCCTTCGTTCTGGGAACTCATAATTATAACAAGCAGGCAGGAGCCATTTTGTGGACACTGTTATTAAGACAAGTCTTGTATCATCTCAGAATCTTGTTTGTGCACCAGAATGGGGGACCTGGTGTCCATCCCCATGCCCTGGCTGCACAATTAAATGGTTAAGACAATTGGGGGAATGTGGGGAGAGCAGTGACATCTAGTAGGTGCAGAATGGGAAGTGAAAGTAAGGCATAGAGAAGGGGCAGGCAATATTTGATTGATATCTGAGATTATTAAATGAGTTTACAACAGCTTTGAATGGTTTCATTAAAAAAAGAATTTGGATTTCATGTTTGAAAAGGACTTTTATTATACAGCTTTTTTATGTCTGGATGACAGGTCTGCTTTAAGATAATCCTGGGCAATGAACATTTTGCTGAAGATTTCTTTTCCTGTCCCTTCAAAAAACTGTGCCTTTATCGTTTGTAGAATTTAGCCTTGGTAGAATATTACTGAGCTCACTAGACGACAGGGAGCCAAACCTTTTTTTCCCATTCATTCTGTTTCACCTGGGATGCCATCCAAAGCCCTGGGTATGGACCCTAAATTTTACTTTCTCCTACTTACTTTGCCTTGTACTAATTATCTTCCAGAAGAAGCCTATTAAACCAAAGTAGACTGTTGTAGCAATGGGATCATAGAAACATTATAGAAGCCATTATTGAATAAGGACAAGAACTCAAGTTCTTGAAAACAGAAAATCGGCAGGCACTCCTGGGAGGCTGTATGATATATAACACTTGTCACTCTACTTAAATAGTACTTATAGTCCTTATCCCAGTGCAGTTTACAATCTAGGTTCCAGGGAGCCAATTAACTGGTTTGTATGTTTTTGGTGTATGGAGGAGGAAACCACACAGACACAGGAAATACATGCAAAATCCTTGCATATAATGTGGGGCCCAGGGGAGAAGGGGATCCAGTGAGCACCTGCATGCCACCACCCAAATTCTCTCTCTCTCTCCTTCCCTTACATAGTTCTGTCTGTATCTTTTACCATATGGTTTGTGTTTTGTTTTCGGCTTACAACTTTCAGTTCACATTATGATGTGTGATTGTTACAACATGCCCGTGGAAATAAGGGCAATTTTCATTTTTCAGCAGGCAACAAACACATTTAGGCAAAGACAGTATTTTCTTTCCCTACATACTGTAGAACATGTTTTAACGCTTGTAAAATTATTTGAATGCTACTAAAACACCAGTTGCTTTTTTTTTAGTGATGGAGCCTTTACCAATCAATTTTTCAATATCATCACATATCTTTCTGTAGAAAAGAGTCCTCTCTTAAAGCGCTGAGATTACTCATATTTTTCTTGTATAAATAATTGTAATTCATTGTATTATATGGTAAATAGCAGTAAATGTATTCTCTTTATGTATACAGAAAGTGTAATAAATGCTTTTAAGCATTTTACAAAAGGGGCTGTGGGAATACTATAAAACTAAAGTGTAAGTGTAACTATAAAACAACCGACTTGGACAAAATGACTTAAAAAACAGGGACTGATCAATGACATTCCCTGACCTTATGTTTTAGTACCGGTATGGGATTCGTTATCCAGAAACCCAATATACAGAAAGTGCTGGATTACAAGAAGGCCATCTCATAGACACCATTTCAATTAAACAATTAAACATTTTAAAACCTATTTTCATTTTCTCTGTCATAATAAAACAGTTTAACCTTATTGGAGGCAAAACAATCCTAAAACAATCCTGATGGGTTTAGTTAATGTTTAAATGGTTTGTAGTAGACTTGAATTAAGCTGGCCATTGACACAAAGATCTCATCATACGAATCGAGGGTTCGTACGATTTTCGGAACGTGTGTGGAGAGTCCCGACATTTTTCATCCGTCGGATGTTGGTCGTTCAGTCGATCGGACAGGTTAGAAAATTTCTGTCGGCTGCCGATAATAACTCTGCGTGTATTGCCGATTGTACGATTTTCAGTGGGAGACTGTCACTTGCTTTGTCTATCGTACGATTACTGTCAGGGGCAGAACATCGGCTGATCTTTCTTTAACTACTTTATTTGATCGGAATGGTAAGGCTTTGATCTGAATGGTTAGTGGCATGTCGGGAGATGGGAAAGATCGTACATTGATTCGTAAGATCGGATCTTTGCGTCTGTGGCCAGCTTTATGGAGAACCAAATTACTTATCTAAAAAAAAAACAAGGTCCTGTGCATTCTGGATAACAGGTCCCATATCTGTTATTCATTCTTGAATACTTTTTTTATAACATTGCTTAGTTATTATGCCTCATCCAGGTAAACCCCCCCCCCCCACCATTGGTAACTATTAACCTGCATTCTTTTTATTTAAATAGGCCGCCATGTTCCTGCTTGGTTGAATTAACCTCTGTGAGTTGGCAACAGTGCAGGCAACAATTCACACAAAAAAATGAAAACTGTTTTGAAAAGCACTTAGCTGAAAAGCAGTACAGGATTCATTAATGACTGTGGAGGCGAAAGAACAGAATTCACTGTGCAAAAGATGTAAAGAGGAAATATATTCTCTTAATGAGTAGGGTTGATCATCCATTTCCCTTAATTACACAGTAAGCTGTGAGGGCAAAGCTTAATGTTCGCAGAAAACTCCTTCTGTGTATATTTGCATTTAAATATATTACATGGTTGCCAAGACTAGAAATCATCACTTTATTGATGGGCGGATTCATCACAAAAAAAAGCTGACATAGTGCACCTCCACTACCATGGCTTACAGGAACACTAAAAATCCTTCTCCAGGCACCTGCAACCAGGTCATTGCTGCCTCTCACCAGATTAAAATCCAGAGCAAAGTGCAGAGACCCTGTCCACCAGTGTCTCTGTACCTTGCTCTGGATTTTAAAGGAGAACTAAACCCTAAACATAAATATGGCTAAAAATGCCATATTTTAGAAAATGCGGTTGTGCTGTAATATTAGCTAATGCTACAGAGCAGATTATTAAATTATGATGCTAGTTGCACTAGTTTCTGTGCTGCCATGTAGTAATTATCTGTATATATTACTAATCAGCCTTATAGTGTGACATTTATATTCTATGTGTACTGTATAGTGTGAGTGGGTCCCTAAGCTCAGTAAGTGACAGCAGCACAGAGCATGTGAATCAGCAGAAAAGAAGATGGGGGGCTACTGGGGCATCTTTGGAGACAGATCTTTACTGCTAAAGGGCTGTGGTTGCATTGGGCTGGTACAGGAGCCCAAAACATAATGTACAACATTTCTAGCTACTTCTTTAGTTAGGCTTTAGTTCTCCTTTAAGGCAGCCCTGTCCTTACTTCTTGCCGTACAAGCTCAGGTATTTGCTGGACCCTGAACCAGATTAAAATACAACATGAGGTGCAGAAGGCAGCACCACTGGCTTGTGTCTGTTTTTTATTTGATCTTTGTTCCCTTATTAATGCATGACAAACGACTCCTTATCATTTTTACAGGACAATATCAAACATGGGGCTTTCAATGTAGGACCAGTAGGACCAGTTATTGACTATGATGAGATGAGCCAATAAATGTGATGTTTTTCAGAGGACCCTGTGCCTTCCTGCAGTTGCAGGCTGATTATCTTCTTTCTTTGCCTGAGTGCGCTTGCACATTAGAGACTACAGCCAAAAACCTTACCTTTTTGAGCATGCCTTGGGCCTTGGATTTTAAAGAAAGAAGAAGCAGAAGAAGAGGATCACTCTCAGGTCGGGGAAAGTTTTCTGCTAACAGGAGCACTGGCCCTGGATATTGGGTAAACAATTACAATCACTTGAAGTTGAGGGTGTCTAACATTCAGCACCCCAAGTGATTGGGACTTTCCTTCACCTTTAACCATGATGCTAAAAAAGCAGAGCTGGGCCATGCCCTAGGTAACCTGGCCACGGCACCGGCTGAGCATGTGCATGCATAAGTTGACGACGGCGCGCATGCGCAGAAGTGACAATTGATGTGCGTGCATGTGCAGAAGTGCTAGAAGACGGGGAGAGAAGGGACCGGACAAGGGGTCAGCGACAGAGCAGGTACGTGCCTGGCTCGATCCAAGGCCCGAGGCATGCTCAGTAAGTGAAAAGGTAAGGTTTTTGGCAAGTTCTCTCTAATGCGCAATCAGGCGAAGAAAGAAGAAGCCAGAAAAAAACGGTCTGTGGTGCTCACTAGAAAAACTATGGGTTGGAGCAGTTTTCTGCTAAATGGAACAGCGGTCGGGAGTGAACACAATTACTGGTGGGTGTCTGACTTTCCTTCTCCTTTATAAATTCAACATGATTTCTTCCCATTGGCAAGGGGTGATTCTGGGTTAGTTAACATCAACTAAAAGACATATTCTTATTTTGATAAAGGAATGTCAAATTAGACAAAAATGAAGAATTATTTATTTAAAATACATTGTGGGAAAAATAATTTCTAGTTTAAAATCTACGGGATAATGGGTTTCAGCATAATAGCCCACTTCTGCATATACTTGCAGTATGTGTGTGGTGTCTGTTTCATAGAAACAGAGAAAATAAGAGAAGTAGTGTACTTTCCAAAAATATAAGGCTTTTTGGGGTAAGGTGCGTTTGCAATTGTTCATTCTGTATTTTCGGCAATCAACATTGTATTTCACTTTCATATTTTGGGCCCCAAGAAGCCACATATTTTTGATACATTATATGATACATTGATACATTGTTATCTGGAACTGTTGTAACCTGGAGTATTCTAGATAAGGGTTTTTTCCATTAGTTTGCATAAACTTACATAAAGTCTACTAAAATGAATTCAAACAAACCCAATATGATTGTTTGGGCACTAATATGTATGCATGCAGCTCAGTTACCATTAAGAACAAGGTACTGTATTACAGAGAAAAATAAATAATTTTAACAATATTTAATTCATTGCTTAAAATGGACTCTTGTTTGTGAAGATCACATATTTAGCAAACATTTATATTTTACTTGTTTTGCATACAATGGAATGTATGCTTTTTATAAATATTTTAGTCATTTTAGGGTTTCCTTATTGTTAGAAGTATATAAAAGTGAGAGGGTTTGAAAAATACATAACTAAAGATTCTAATACTAGGTATCTAGGAGCTGCATGATTTTGGTATTTATTTGTTCAAGAGAGATGTGAAATTCACATTTTGCCTATGTACAAAAGAGCTAGTGAAGCTAGTGAAGCTAGGAAGTGGAAGCCTAAAAACCTTGGTAGTGAAGGACATGAGATGCAGTAAACTAGAAGTGTGTTCTGAAATTTCCTCAAAAGTTTTGCATTTTGTTAGTTTGGAGTGGAATAATACAGTTATGGGTTCATTTATCTGGAAACCCATTATACAGAAAGCTCCGAATTACAGAAAGGTTGGCTCACATAGGCTCCATTTTATCCAAATAATCCAAATTTTTAAAAATGATTTCCTTTTTCTCAGTAATAATAAAACAGTACCTTGTACTTGATCCAAACTAAAATATAATTAATCCTTATTGGAAGCAAAACAATCCTACTGGGTTTATTTCATATTTAAATAATTTTCTAGTAGACAATGTAAGAAGATCCAAATTATGGAAAAATCCGTTATCCGGAAAACCCCAGGTCCCGAACATTCTGGTTAACAGGTCCCATACCTGTATATGCTTTTCTTGGTTCAAGTCACTGCTGCAGTTTTAGCCTGCAATCTAAAGTATGCCTAATTCTGGTGCAGTACTTTGAAAATTCCATATTGTACTGCTGTTGAGTTCTGTTTTATATAAATAAGTAAAGTCTGAATGACTATACATATTTGGTATTGGCAAAATCTGATGAACCGGGGTTTTTTTTAGATCAGTAGTATTTTGTATTATGAAAACTGTAACATTTTAATTTTAGGCGAAGTTTGTTACAGCAATGGAATTTACACGAACGTTCATAGGAAAACTACAAATTCTCCATTGGATAATATGTTCAAAACGTATCTGGTATTTAACACACATGAAATGCAAAAAAGGGTTAAATACTTAGGTGAGAATGATTGGAAATAGGAGTTGACAGGTTAATGTGATAATGTTCTGATTTGTAACTAATTGACTCCAGCTCTGCCCAGTTCAAATTTGCAAGCAAATATATTTAAAAAAGCAACAATATAATATTTACAATAAAAAAGGGTGCACTAATGACACTGGTTTTCTTGCAAGTTCATTATACTTACAGGTTTTTTACTCAGATGTTTACCTACACATCACCATATATGGCCACCACTTCTGTTGTATATAAAGCAACAAAGAAACTTGTAGTTCTACGTCACGTCTCTTTTGCTATTGAGTTTAGTAACTCAAGAGAGAGTGGAGAGTGTGCCGAGTGTTTTGACCCTCACAGATCTGCAAGTGAATGAATGAAACTGCATCAGCCAGTGTACATTCATGCACTGAGCAGGCAGATACTGTAAGGCTGAAAGTGATGCCTAAGCGTTGCCTCTAGGAATGAACTAGAAGAGTGCAGTGTAGAATAAGGGCTTGCTTTCAAGGGTGAGACTTGTCTGGATGTCATGAAATCTTTTCAATCCCATGTATATAGAAAGATTTAGGAATGGAAACCATTATCTTCCTGAATCCATAAAAATAAATAGTTGCATTTAAAAAACAAGTGCTTTGGTTTGGCCAAATAATAAATCAATTTGGGACCCTTATTTGCTAAAGTTGAGCAAAATGACAAAATTGCATAATCTTTAAACAAAAAACAATAGTTTTCAATAGCCAGAGGTTTAAAGTCTCTTCACATTAAAGATTTGGATTCAGCTGAACAATAAGCACTTGCCTGTTATCAAATATTGCAAAGAAAACACTGAGATTTAGCCAAATACGGAACTGAATCCAGCACAGGGCACTTATCTAGTTTTGTATACTATATTTTGTTTTGCACGCAGTAAGAGACAAAATGTTCACAGCATAATGTTTGTAACTGTATATGTTATTATGTTGATTTATTGGCATGCTTTGTACTTGGTCATTAGATAAGGGGCAGATTTATTAAGGTTAGAGTTGTTTTTTCCACATAATTTTGAGTATTCGGGTTGTATTTTGTGGTCAAAACTCACAAAACAAACTTGAAACTTCGAGATTTATTATACCTCGACCCTGGAAATACTGTAGCTTGAATCCAAAAATAAACCACCTTAAACCTGTTGAGGTTATGTAGAAGTCAATGGCAGAGGTCTCAGGAAGCATTTGAAGAGGTTAAGAGCCTGCTTGATGTTTGCTTTTTTCTTGGAGGGTTTGGAAAACTGGAACCAAGATCTCGATTAGATCAATTCGAATTTTTGTGTTGCTGGACTTGAACTTGCAGAACCAGGTTTTTGCCATTCCAGGTTTTTCTTAAATAAGATAACATTTGAGTTTTGAGGTCATTCGAGTTAAAAAAAACTCTATAACACTCAACCTTTGATAAATATCCCCCTAAATGTACAGTTACTGCATATTCAAAGAGTGTGATATAAAGATATCAGTATGTGCATACTTCTACTCCTTACTTACATGTAGTTGTACGGCAGATATAGTGCTCAGCTTCTTGTTGCGGGTTAACACATATATATTTTTTAACTTGTTCTCTAAGCTGCATTACTACATAAAAGTTAATAATTGTGCTTGTTACTGTTGTAGCTGTGCTTGAATGTGTATCATGTGAAAATTCCTGGTAAACTGTTTCACAATATTAAGGGCATAAACTTTTAATTGTAGTGAAGAAACAGACTCTCTTGAATTGAGATGTGTTCTTGGGACATTTCAGATTTCCTTTTAATACTCAAGCCTTGTGGTGAGAGCAAAATTAGAAATTGGAAGCCCTGTTTAGGGTAGTCTTCTCACTCATTAATTCACTTGCCAACAGGTCTCATGTGAAGCATATAACCGTTTATATACAGGTATGGGATCTCTTAGTTGGAAAGTTCTGAATTATGGGAAGGCCATCTTAAAACCTATTGCATTTTCCTCTTTAAACAGTACCATGCACTTGATCCAAACTAAGCTACAATTAAGCCTTATTGGAGGCTAAACAATTATAATGGGTTTATTTAATGGATCAATAATTTTTAGTACAGATTACAATATCTGCAAAACCCCAGTTCCTGATCATTCTGGATAACTGTTCTGTATATTAACAGGATACTGACAAATATGACATACAGAGGAGCTGGGGATTATACTGTTTTATCGATCAAAAATCTTAAATCTCTTAAATTGGTTGGGCAAAGTTGGAACCAAGCAAGAAGTCACGGGGCAGGGCTGATTACGGCAAGGTGATGGACAGTCGCGTCAGGGGATGGGGCAGTGACGTATAGAGGTTGGTCTATGGCAGTATTGATAGTGACTGTTGCATTTTGGGCTGTTCTATCTGCAGAGTTAAGTCTGGTTTTGAGACGTTGAAATCCAGACACGCAGTTTTCAAACAGACAGCCTGTGTAAAAACCAAACTGTCCAGTTCAAACCCAAGTGGCATTTCTAGGTCAATTCTACTGCATCACAGCTGACTTTACAAAACAAGAAAACAAAAATAATCTGTGGATACACTTTGTGGTTCAACAGCAAATGAATGAAAGCTTCTAACAAATTACCCAATAGCATTAGGCCATCCCTTTCGGGTAAGGAAAAAGGGTCAGATTCGGGGAAATTAGTCACCCAGTAATAAATCGTCTCATCCCCGAACTGCCTTCCCCTACTTTGAGGCCAGCTATAATGAAAAATCGGCCAGTGGGATGGCACTCGAGGCGCTTCGTCGTCCGAAGTCACCCGAAGTTTCCTCGTGAGGTAACTTCGGAAAACAAAGCGCCGCGAGTGCCATCCCACTGATGATTTTTCATTATAGCCGATGGGAAGGCAGGGGAAGACAGTTCGGGGAGATTGACGCCCCGAAGAAGAGGCGATTTGTCACCGGGGCCACTAATCTCCCAGAATTTGCCCGTGTGTCTTTACCCTTATATGGTCAGTCATACAGTATCTGTCCATTAAACCCACAGTCAGATACCTTAAATGGTCAGTCACTGCCAACATAAACAAAGGTTACATTATTAAAATAATTGTACCAACCACTGTATTAAAAGTTATAATTGTGCATCTTACTTTATAAGAAGAATCCATTCTCTTCACAGCTGAGATTGAAAATCTCCTTCACCTTGTGATAAAGAATGCTAATTAGCAATACCTGAGTCAAGCTACATCAAGTACAGGATAGCAGGCTGTCAAAACATTCCTTAGATCTGCTTTTTTCTTGTATATTCTTTCCAAGAATTTGTGAAAGTCATTTACTATAGGCTCATTATTTATGCCCTGAGAAAAAGAGAAGGTTAGCTCCTGTAAACATGATATCACAAAATGTTTCACATATAAAATATCAAAAACACGGTGTGTTGACTTCTGCTGAAATGAAACAAGGCAAGGGTGTTTTGTTTCTAGCAAAAAATCTCTCAAAAATCAGATTAACTGTAAGTATAAATTATTTTACTCTAAACCCTGGCAAGGTTTTTTAAATGGTTAGAGCTTTTTTTTTCCATAGAATTGATTAAAATTCTTTGCAAATACGGTGATTCTAGACGACAATTGCTCATTTTACCCTGCACTCAATGCGGCTCAGTTGGAGTTTCACTTCCTCTACTGATGTAAACTGCTAATTAACCTTCTGTTGTGTTACATGCAGGGGATTATGGTGGACGATGAGTCTGCAAATGCATTTTTACTTATTGGGAACCAGCATGGGGATACAATCAACATGAAAAAGAACTTTAATAAGATTGCTGCACATAGCATATAAAACTGGGCAGGCACAGGCAATCAGTAGTGGGCACAGTGCTAGGTGCTAAAACAAAATTGCATGCATAAATACACCACACATGAAGGAATTTGATTTTCCATTTCCTTACACCTGGCACCCATGTCCCTACAAGGTGGAGCAGGTCAAAACTAAGGTGCAAGGGAGCTCTGTACTCTACTGTAAAGCTTCTCCTATGAAATGGAGCAGTAATTATACAAAATACCCTATGCAGGTGTACATCAGAATTGGACAGGAGCACTTAGGGATGTATAGCAAATAAGAATGCATTTATAATCATGTATATCTATATCAACACAATTCTCTTCCACTATAAAACCAGGATATTTGGTGAGTCAGTTCCTATACTCTTGGTCAAGTTGCTTTAAAGTGTCAGCAATAGCCTTACAGAGCATTTGTTTTTTTAGATGGTGTCACTGACCCCCATTTGGAAGCTTGAAAGATTAAGTAGAAGAAGGCAAATAATTGAAACAACTGTAAAAAATAATGAAGATCAATTGAAAAGTTGCTTACATTTGGCCATTCTTTAACAAATTAGAAACTAACTTAAAGGAAAACTATACCCCCATAATTATACTTAAGCAACACTTATTATCATATTAAGTGGCGTATTAAAGAATCTTAACAAACTTGTATATATATTTAAGTAAATATTGCCCTTTTACATCTCTTGCCTTGAACCACCTTTTTCTTAATGGTCTGTGTGCTGCCTCAGAGATCACCTGACCAGAAATACTACAGCTCTATCTGTAACAGGAAGCAAAAAGACATAACTCTGTCTGTTAATTGGCTCATGTGACCTAACATGTATGGTTTGTTTGTGTGCACCGTCAACCCTACGACCCCAGGGGGTGACTGTTATTTTTTAAAATGGCAATTTTGTATTTATGATTACCCAATAGTACAAACTACTAAAAAAGTATATTATTATGATAATGGTTTATTTACATGAAGCAGGGTTTTACAGCGGTTTTATGCAATATATTTTTATAAAAACCTACATTGTTCGAGGGTTATAGCTTTCCTTTAAAGGGGAACTGTCACCCAAACATAAAAATCTGTATAATAAAAGGCCTTTTCAAATAAAATATGCAACCCAAGTTATGTTTATTAAACATACATCCAAGGCAATAAAAAAGGTATTAATGAATCTTTACTTATAAATATGTGTACATAATGTGTAGTCCTGAAAATGAAAACTTCTTTCTAATATTCCTATAGTTTTTCCTTGGGGTTGCATTTGACTCCAGTCTGTGTCTTGAACTTTAAAATTTCAGCTAAAGCAAAAAAAACACCAAGACAAAATATGCTATTTCCTCCAATGTGGCACTTCGACTATTCTAACAAATCACAATACCAAAGTGTATACCACCAAGAGCACTTTCTGGCATTTTGCCTTGGTACCTATTCCTAAGGAATAAACGTTGAGAGATAATGTATGTATGAGAGCAGTCACTCAATGAGCAGTCCTCAAGGCAGGTACTTTAATTAATCTCTGAATGTTTTAACCTGACTTTTTACGCTTGCTTCAGGGACTGCTCATTGAGTGTCTGAGTAGACGAATGGAAACAACCATACAATACTGTATATGGGAGTAAAGGCTCAGGGCTGTGCATCTGGGCCTTCTCCCTGTGGTGAGTTTTGGACTAATTCATCTTTATTTGTAGATAAACACTGAGACAAATAGCAAATAAAGTCCTTTCAACATCTACCGTCTTTAAGATTTTATTGAGTTGTACTTTCTACCAAATGCACTCAAACCGTTAAGGTTATACTTATGAGGTCTTTTAAAGGAAAGGAAAAGTCTATTTTTTATTAAAAAGGTCACCTCCTTCCAAGTATGCCAGAGTTATGATTACCTTTTGTGGATCCCACCAGTAAACACATGCACACTTCTTTCATATTTAGTTGTCTCCCCTCTGTGCTCAGTTGGGGCATCTAAGAAAGCCCACTGTACAAATTCAGTTTTTCCCTTTAGCACACAGCTATTAATGCACCAGTTACCATCAGTTCTAAACTTGTGATTGCAAGTGCCATATTTTACTAATGCTGGACTAATGCTAATGCTTGGTCTTGACCAAGTCAGAAGCCTACTGGCGAAAAGTATGAACTTCTTGATCATTATCTGATTGGGGCTTAATCAGTGAGTGTCAGGACCACCGGGATCGCCCTTCGGTGCATCTTACCTTCCCATCGGTCAGGATCCAAGATGGCGGCACCCATACATGACACATGGGTACTGCGGAGCCATCGCAGTGACACCAGAGTGATGATGTCACACTGCCGGCGCCAAAATTCTAAATAAAATGGCACCCAGGACGCAGAATCCTTGCCCAATTATAGGTCTTGTTTCCTGTGAGTACCTGGGTGCTGTTCTATTATATATTGATATTATATATATATATATTAATATTGATTCCTGGACTTTGACCCTTGCTTGATCCTGACTTTGACCCTTTGCTGCCTGCCTTGTGAATTCTTGCCTGTTTCCTGACCATGATTTCTGCTTAACTCCTTGGCTACCGCGACCTGGACTTCTGATCCTGGGCTTCCTCCTTGGTCCGGAGTTCTCCCACTGGGAACCAATAGGCCCCCTGACAGTGAGGTAGCTGGGAATCTTGGTAAAGTGCCAGAGGACCTTTGCCTACATTGGACCACTGTGGATAATGTTGAGAAACCAGCACATCTTTCTAATATGACCATCTTTACACTGTTGCTTCTTTCTTCTATGCTGTAGACACATTTGACAGGTATGGGATCTGTTATCCAGAAAGCTCCAGATTTGTGAAAGCCCATCTCCCATAGATTCCATTTTATCCAAACAAGTTTCCTTTTTCTCTGTTAAAAAGTACAGTACATTGTACTTGATCCTGACTAAGATATAATGAATGTTTGTTGGAGGCAAAGCAATCATATAGGGTTTATTTAATGTTTAAATGATTTTTCATTGACAAAGTATGGAGAACTAAATTACAGAAAGATTCCTTATCCAGAAAACTCCAGGTACAGAGAATTCTGGATAACAAGTCCCATAACTTTACTAGCTGGCAGGCTCAAACATGCTAAGCTGTGCCAATCAGTAACTTAGAATTTTAGCATGTCTCACATACTCAGAAGGAGTACCCTTTCCTTACTTCTGTCATCACTGAATTCAATTGGTGTCTAATCGCTCTCTTAAATGCATAGTATAGAAAACTAAAAGCCCTTTGTCCCAAATAAGCATAATTTGGATATTTTCAGCTAATTCTCTTTGCCACAGTCACTTGCCTATAGCTCTTTGTCAGTTTAACTCAGTCAACCTCTCCTTTGTCTTTATCGAATACCCTGACAGAATATATCAACATATCCTCTTAGATCTTACTCAGCTGCTAGCTTTATGCTGATTAGACAAAGACGTATTTGAATCTGACATTAAGGCTTCCACCCAAGCGATCTTGTTGCCTTACCCTCTATTAAAGGGGATGTTCACCTTCCAACACTTCTTTTCAGTTCAGTTGGTTTCAGATAGGTCACCAGAAATAAATTATTTTTCCAATTACTTTCTATTTTCTATGTGTGACTGTTTTTCTAATACTGAAGTGTAAAATGTCCTTTTTCACCTTCTTAATCAGCTTGGGGGGGGGTCGCCGACCCTGTAAACTGTTCTAAATTGATACATTTAGTTGATTTATTTCTTATCTTTGTCCATGCTGAGCAGAATCCCTGGGTTTCATTAAAGGCAGCTGTTAGAATTGATACAAGTTGTTAATATTCTCCAGATACTGCTGAAAATGTATCAACTAAATGTAGCAAAATTGTAACATTTTAAAGTCTGCACCTGAATTACTGAGGTGGCAGATTGAAATACCAGAGACTTGGATTTTGGAAAAACTGTAATAAATAAATGAAAAGTGGTTGAAAAAAGTCTTTATTTCTGGTGAACTGTTTGAAAACAATTGAACTGAAAAAAGCGTTTGGTAGGTGAACAACCGTTTAATATTCCTGCAACCTACTCCACCCTCTCCACTCACAGCTAAAATATTAATGCGTACCTTAGGTCTTTCTCTTATTGATCCCATTACTAGAGATAAATGCAACAAGTATAAATTTGAAAGTTCATTCACAACTTGTTTAATAATACTTATTAGTTGCTTAGCTTTGTGTTTCTCTGTGTTTCACAGTACCTTCTGGCCTGGTCTCAGATGTCATACATTAAATGAAATATGGTTTTATATTTTATACCAGTACTACATAGACTACAGGGAGATGGTTTTAATCATGATACATTTAATAGTAACTTCAATGCGAACATATACCTGAGTCATGTGCATACTGCCACCTAGTGGACACACTTTAGTTTCATTACAGTAGGCAACTGAACCATAATAATAAAATGTTGCTGCTGATATTACAAACTTTAAATCATCTTTGGTAAAGATGGGGATTCATTTCAATATTTTACTATATACCTTACATTGGAAGAGTTCATAATCATATGATTTTGCTACCAATTTATATAAAAAAATATATGCCACCTTTTAACATGAGCTCATTCAGTTGGAAGAAAGTGAGGGAGGGTTTGATTTCATTGTGAGCCAAAAGAGAGTGGGGAGTCGGTCCCTGGCTCCCTTTCAATCTGTGAAATCATGTAAATCTCTGTAAAAAATACATTTATAAAAATACTCAAATACAGATAACCTCATTTTGCAGATAGAGGCTGAAAATCCCCACCTTATTCACAAAGAAAATCAAACATGATAAACCCTATTCTTGGGGTTATTCAGACCTGTTATCCTGAATGCTCAGGACCTGGGGTTTTCCAGATAAGGGATCTTTCTCTAATTTGGGTCATCGTTGACATATAAAAATCTGAACTGTTCTGAAAATGTAATATGTCATTTACATTGGTTTAACCTGCAAAGCAAAACAGAAGAGCCATAAATACCAGTGTAAGCTATAAGCAAGGTGTTGCATCAAGTATACATGAATGACCCTGCTAATAAGCTGAGGTAAGCATATAGCCTCAGGTGCCAAATTCCAGGGAGAATCTCATTGCCACCAGCAGAATACTTATCCCCTATCCCTATCTTATGGAACTTTAAGGGCTAGTCCACACGGGGAGATAGCGACGCGTTTGCGGTCGCGGCGACAAAGCGCCGCGACAGTCGCCGCGACCGGCGCAGGCGATAGTTTTGTATGGGCGCCTATGTAAAAACGCCTGTGCTAACCACACGAGGCGATGCGCTTTTCAACAGTCGCCTGAAAATGCCTCGCCAGGCTTTTTCAGGCGACTGTTGAAAAGCGCATCGCCTCGTGTGGTTAGCACAGGCGTTTTTACATAGGCGCCCATACAAAACTGTCGCCTGCGCCGGTCGCGGCGACTGTCGCGGTGCTTTGTCGCCGCGACCGCAAACGCGTCGCTATCTCCCCGTGTGGAATAGCCCTAAGTAGCAGGAGCTTCAGCTTCACGGATTAGTATTAATAATGAAAGAAAGCACTGCCCCACTCCATTCATCAGCAATACAATAAGCTAAATATTCATTGGAGAAGAGCACATGATCCATGCACTATAATTAACATTCAATAAATTAACTTTACTTGTGAATTAAAGTGAATTTCTCACTAAACTGTAATGCCAAAGAGTTAGTTCAGGAATAAGGCCAAATTATAAATGAGTTCCCTAAGGAAGTGTTTCTTGCTTTAACTCACAAGCCTGATCAATAGAAGGGTCCTGGCTTTGAGGAGTCCCTCTCCTTCTCTAATCATATTAATAATACTGCCAAAAACTGCAATATAGCCAAGATACACCCATTTCTTTCACAAACAACAGCCAAAACACTAATCCATGCCCTTGTCTTATCCCGTTTAGACTATTGCAATCTCCTCCTAACTGGTCTTCCTGACTCCCATCTCTCTACCCTCCAATCAATCTTTAACTCTGCTACCAGGATCCTTCTGCTCTCTCTCCTAAAAGGGAACCTGCTCAACCCCAACTAAAATCCTTAGCGTGGCTGCCTGTTAAGCAAAGGGTAGTTTATAAAACCCTTCTACTAACATGCAAAGCCCTTCACTCCTCTGTTCCTCACTACATTTCTTCTCTTGTCTCACTATATGTTCCTGGTCGTCTCCTCTGTTCTTCTCAGAGTCGCCTTCTCTTCACACCATCCACATCCACTGCCACTTCTCTTCTCAAACCCTTCTATCTTGCTGCTTCTCCTCTGGAATTCCATCCCTGAATTCCTCCGTAAGGAATCCTCTCTTAATCTCTTCAAGAACAAGCTAAGAGCCTACCTTTTGGAGCACTAGAACATTAGCCTAGTCCTGTCCCTACTGACTATGCCTTACCTTGTGCACATCTCCAATTTGCATCTGTATGTTAGCCTCCCATCCACTTAGAATGTAAGCTCTACGGGGCAGGGACCACCTTCCCACTACGTCTCTTACCACATAGCACTTAAGCTCTTTGTCCTATGATTCTGTATATATTTATTATGTGATTTGTCTCCCCCATGTATACTTTTATATATATATTGTACTTTTATGCAGTGTACAGCGCTGCGGCTCCTTAACAGCGCTTTAAAAAAAAGTTATACATACATACATACATCACCTAGATAGATAACTAGATCACTGGAGGAGGTAATAAGCTTAGTTTAGACTACACTGAAAACCGCTGGTGCTTTTCAGCGAATGTTCTGTTCCCCCAATTCCTTTTACCCTGTCACATCTTCAACCACTAGACAATGTGGCCTATTAATATAGGTGGGGGGGGAAATGTGCACAACAAAATGTTGGGAAAGTTTTCACTCAAACACTATCTTATTTATAAGAAAAACACGACAGAATATTCCTGTGAGCACTTTTTTTTACATTCCTTACATTCATTTTCAATAAGGCAAAAAAAACTCTGTAAGGAGCTGCTGCTCTCAGTCGGTATATTTTTTGCAGGCTGACAGAAGCAGATCTGCTCCACTGATTTGAATCCAATCAGCCTGCATGTGAACCCACAGCAAATCGCATTGTCGGTCAGCCCAGAGATGCCTCCTTTTACCCATTTGGGCTGACCTCCAGTGGCGTAACTACCGGGGGAGCAGGGGTGCAATTGGGCCAGGGCCTGCACCCCCTCAGGGCCCCCCGGCAGCTCGCGCGCCACTCTGTTCTGCGGCCGTTTCCGGCCGTATGGAGGGGGGCGGGGCCCGGCTGCATGTCCCGCACCAGGGCCCGCCCCCTCTAGTTACGTCTCTGCTGACCTCCGCAGTTTGTGTGCACACTCAGATTGATCGTATTCAAATCCATGGAGCAGATCCTCAGCCTGAAAATAATACACAGACAGAGCAGTGTAGCTTAAGCCTGTGTGCCCAAGATATTAAAGGGGTTGTTCAACTTCAAACACTTTTTCCAATTAAGTTGTTTTCATATAGTTTACCAGAAATAACGATTTTTTCCAGTAATTTTTCGGTTTGTGACCGTTTTTCGAATATTTCATTTTTCACCTTCTTATGTCTTTCTAAGGGTGGTGTCAGACGGGGAGATTAGTCACCCAGCGACAAATCTTTTCTACTGCGGGCGACTAATCTCCCCAAATATGTTTCCGCCGTCAAGAATATGAATAGCCGACAGGATGGCATATGAATTGCTTCGGATTTCTGAAGTCCCCCAAGTTGCCTCCCAAGGAAACAAATACACCACAAACCAGACGAAGTTGCCTCACGAGGAAAACTTGGGCGATTTTGGAAATCCAAAGCGATTTGTATGGCATCTCGCTGGCTATGCGTATTCTTGCCAGTGGGACAATTAACAGCCCCGCAGTAGAGATTTGTCGCATTAAAGGCAGCTGTTACAATTGATCCTAATTGTTACTAATACTCCAAAGATACTGCAGAGAAATGCATCAATAAATGTAGCAAATCGTAACAGTTCAGAATCTGCATCTGGATTACTGAGCAGCCAGACTGAAAAATCAGAAACAGGAACATTCAACTTTAAACTTCAATTTTGGAAAAACTGTAAGAAATAAAAGAAAAATTGACAAAAGTCTTAATTTCTGATGAACAATCTGAAAACAACTCAACTGAAAAAAGTGTCTGGAAAATAAAGTTGTTAAGAGACTATTCTCATTGACATCTATTGAACCTTGCCTGCTTTTACTTGCCAAGTTTTTCCGGCAGGTTCTATGCTTTTATTCAAGGATCAGGAGAATATTTTCAAGTATATTTGCACTCACATTTCTTTGGCGTGTTTTTCCTAAAATCGTGAAAAAAATCCGCAAACTTGAATTTTGATCATTTGGTCTGTAAGCCTTGTCTTAACACCAGAGCTGTTTTTAGACAATAAGTTTAATTGGAAGAGACTACTGAAGATTCAGTTGCATACAGTAGCAAGATGCATAAATGTCACAGTTATATATTTTATTAGGAAAAGTAAAACATTACTGTTTCCAAACATAATTTGTGATTCATTTAGATTTATGCAATTTGTTAGCATGTTAATTGATTAACCAGTAATTCCCAGCCTCTGCCCAGGAATCTTCACTTGATCTTGATGTGCTTTTAGAATGTCTGAAACAAATACACTACAAAGCAGACAAGTAATCCTTTCAGCAGTTGTCTACAGAAACAGTCTCAGCATACAAGCAAACCAAACTAGTCATTGTCAGTGCTAATTTCATAAAATTATTTACCTATGGCTGTAATTTCGAAATGTAATCTCAGTAGATTAGTTAGATTTAGATTTGGTCTCCTCTCTTTTTCCGCCTCAGCAGATATGCAGGCAATATGCCTAAAGAAATACCTTTTAGCCTCAGTGGCTCATTATGAAATTGTAGATAATAATATAAATTTGTCTTCCCCTCCTACTCAGCTTGGAACATTGTTGGTATGATTTGATTGGATTTAGCAATATAATTGGAACTGCATCAGTCGAGAGCACATCAATAATGTCCCTGAGCCAGTGAAGCTTGGTGACGTTAGCAACATCATGATGACGGCCTGAACAGGCCCATTAGAACCAGTGATTTACAAATTCTGCAAGTAAACACCCAGCACACTGCACATGGAGCAATTTGAAACTTTGAGATGCCTTCCTTTCCTTAACCCTTTCCATACCTTAATAAAATGTTCATGTTTGAGCATGAGGCTTGGCCTCTCATGACGTTTTTTCTCGGCCATATCTACACTGGGAGACAAAATGATGATTCCTTCCCTACCCCCTGGACATCACTGTGCATTGACAGGCACTGCATCAGCCTCTTAGTACACTGACGGCAGGGCCGGATCTAGGGATAGGCAGAAGAGGCAGCTGCCTAGGGCACTAACATTCTGCCTACCCCAGTCCATATTCGCACCCCTCAGTCTTACTTCCCTTCCTTCCCTCTGTCACCCACCCCTCCCCTCCGTCACTCTCCCCTCCCTCCTGTCACTCTCCCCTTCCCTCCCATCACCCCTCTGTCGCTCACCCCTCCGTCGCTCACCCCTCCGTCGTTCACCCTTCCATCGTTCACCCTTCCATCGATCGTCCCTTCGTCGCTCACCCCTCCATCAATCACCCCTCCGTCAATCACCCCTCCATCAATCACCCCGCTGTCGCTCACCCCTCTGTCTCTCACCCCACCGTCGCTCACCCCTCCTTCTCGCTCACTTATGCGCACACGCACGGGGAGAGGTGGCCGGCCGGGGCATGTTGTGGTGCAAAAATGCATACTTTGGCATATCCTTGATAAAATTCACACTGTTTGTTCACTAACTTTTAGGGACAGATTTATTAAGGATCGAGTTGTGTTTTCCAAGAAAATTCAGGTTTTCGAATGAAAAAAAAACTACCCCGACAATGGAAAAAAACTCTAATATGAAAATACACCATCTAAAATCTGCTGAGGTCATGAAGAAGTCAGTAGCAGAGATTCCTTAAACCATTTGAAAATCTTCACGATGTTCCAGTTTTTTTCAGTGTTTTGCACCAAAAACTCGATCAGTTCGAGCGATTCAAGATTTTTTTCGCCGAAAACTCGGTTAATTCAAATTTTTGGGTTGTTGACCCCAACTCGCTGAATTTAGTTTTTTCCACTCAAGAACAACAGAACAATGGGAAGGTAACCAGATAACAGCTCCGTGGTAGAGCTAAGAACAGCACCCAATAGTAAAAATCCAGATGACACTGCAACACCTTCAGTTTCATTAAATTTTATATTGTAGAGTGAATTATTTGCAGTGTAAACAGTGTAATTTAGAAATAAAAACTACACCATAAAAATCCCTTTCAATCTAAGTGTTTTAATTAGAGGTATGGGACTGTTATCCAGAACGCTCAGAACCTGGAGTTTCCAGATAACGGATCTTTCTATAATTTGTATTTTCATACCTTAAGCCTACTAAAAAAGAATTCAAACATTAAATAAACCAAATAAGATTGTTCTGCCTCCATAAGGATTATTTGGGATCAAGTACAAGGTACTGTTTTATTATTACAGAAAAATTGATAACATTTAAAAAATGTTGAATTACTGTATTTGTTTAAAATGGAGTCTATAGCAAATAGCCCTCCCATAATTAGGAGGTTTCTGGATAACATGTTTCCAGATAGGATTTTTTTTTTTCCATACAAAACTGCAGCATTTGTTGAATGCTGTAGACTAGCAACTAGCTTAAAGGTTTAGCAGATTCTGCATGTTGGTACTTAAATTAATTGTGTTTTGGCCATGCTTGACCGACATCTGTTCTGAACAGAGTATGCTCTTTGACCTTGCTAGGATTGACACTAGAGAAAGTAATAAGGAAAGTTTGGATAAGGCAGTAGGGAAAGGGCTAAATATGACACCACATTCATTAATTCCTTTATAGAAAAAACAAACTAAAAGGAAAATAATTACACATCATTTATTTTTCCATGATACAGGTATGGTGAAAATAATCAATGTGGTGTAGCAGCCATTTATGAATTCCACTTTATTCATGTTCAGATTTACAGGTCTGGTGGCATCATATATGTTTAGATTATTGTTTTAGCCCTTGTATTGCCAATATAGTTACTCTAAGGCCAGAAGCACATGCGGTACCTGCCTAGCACTGCCATCTTGCAGTTGCAGAAAACAGTTGCAATCGTAATGCTCTTTATTTCTCTTGATGTTGGAAAGAACCCTGGATGAGGCATGCAGTGCAATGGCAAATGAACTTTGACACAGAAAATGCTCAAGTGAGGGGTAACGCCACAGATGGGGTCAGTAGTAATAAATGAATGAATACATAACACCTACTATTTTGCTGATCTCAGTTTATCTGGTAAACATCTAGAATTCAGGAAATACAGCTGTGTTGGCCCTATCTGTGCGCTTGATTGCAGTTGTTTGAGGCTAACCACAAAAAGATGTAAAAAGGATCTGCTTTGCCTGTAAGGAATAATTACACAAAAATAAATGATAGAAAAACGAGTGCAGCACCCACAATGTGGGTCTCTTGTAAAATTGAGCAAAGGGGAAACCCCCAACGATGTGCTTTGACTTTTGCATTTATGTCATAAATATGTTAAGGCAAGGCTGCGTTGGACCTGCTGACTGAATAATTTCAATTGCATTAGTATATGTATGTGTAGTTTGGGTTTCAACAGGATGAAGAACGGTGCTTTTGAAAATGCAAGTTGGCCTTTGTTACCACGAGTCCTGTAGCGGGTCTGGTACCCACAAAAACCTGCGGTACCCTTTCAGGAGTGGGTATAGACAGGGGTCGGCAGTTCTCCGGGTTTGCGGGACGTGGGTCGGGTTGCGGGAGTTTTACTCCTTTTTTTTGAGCACTTCCTGTTGTACTGCTTTTTTTCTGATCACGCCTACTTCTAATGATGTACCCACAAAAACCTGTGGTACCTTGCGGGTTGCAGGTAGAAGTTTCGGTAGCGGGTATAGACACGGGTCGGTGGTTCTCCTGGTTTGCGGGTCTGGTCGCGGGTCTTCTCTGAGGACTTCCTGTTTTATTCCTTTTTTTCGGATGACGTCTACTTCTAATGATGTCACGTCCGGTTTACAATGACAGCACTTCCTGTTTCTTGATGGTCAGCAGATCCGGTTGCTGACAAGGTACTTGCAGATCGGGGTAGCGGGTCCAAGCGCGTAAGTATGCGGGTCCGGGTTGCGGGTCGGGTTTAACAAGGGACAATAGGCAGATAAATCTCGAAAATCAAATTCATATTTTTTAAAAAACTCGAATTGAGTTTGGATAATTCCCTAGTCGAATTTGACAGTTTTAACCATAAACAAATTCTGAATACCGACTCGAAAACTCAAATCTAATCTGAATCAAATTTGACTAAACTCGATTTGAGTTTTTTTCTCTGATAAAAACGAATGTTAGGAAGGCTAGTCACATGTCCAAATTGGTCCCTGGAATTTTCCCATCGATTTATACATGAACTCGGCAGGTTTTAGGTGGTGAATAGTCAAATTTTAATTTTTAAAGGGCCACAGTTTGATAAATCTTGAAATTCAAATCGAGTTTGGATAATTCACAATTCGAATTTGAGAGTTTTGACTATAAAAAAATGTAATTTGAATTTTCAATTCGACCCTTAATAAATCAGCTCCTAACTGTTATACAACTATCCTTGCAAGTACCTTGCTCCTGCTGTTAAAACAGAATTGTGTCGCACTGAACTTCCTCATAAATAAGACGACATCTTCAATTTAAAGGGCATCATCTATCATGAAGATACAGGCTACAATATTAACATATAGCCAGACCTAGTTTTTCCCACCTGATTTTTAACCTGCCATGTGCAAGTTTTACTTCATGCAGAAAAACAGACAAATATAAGGGACACCTGGCGTGATCCTGCAAAAATCCCTATGCTGCAACAACCACAAAAATGTGACCAAGCAGCACCACAAAACAGCAGAGAAAGTATATCAATATAAAAGTGAAGTAACAATTGGAAAAAGAAAAAACACCAACAAGTCAAGCTACAGACATAATTGCAACATTATAAAATAAATCATACAATAAACAGGAAAGAACGACGTTTCAAGATGTAGCATGTTGGAACAGTCTTAGTATGAATCAAATGCCCAAGCCAAATTCTACTCACACCCCCAATATGCCAAGCAAGATAATCCAGTACTGCACCATGGCAAATACACTCCAGACTCCACCCGCACATAAAATCAAAATTCGAAAAAAAATTGTCTGAGTTAAGATCAGTTTAGCGAGGTCTCTGATTTGACATCTATACACTGGGCCAAACTTCCTCTGATCCACTCGTTGACACCATATTCTACAATAGGGATGCACTGAATCCAGAATTAGGTTCGGGATTCTGCCTTTTTCAGCAGGATTCGGCCGAATCCTTCCGCCTGGCTGAACCGAATCCGAATTTGCACCTGCAAATTAGGGCGGAGATGGTAACTTTTTATCACAAAAGAAGGATATAAAAAATGTTTTCCCCTTCCCATCCTTGCATATGCAAATTACGATTCGATTTGGTATTCTGCAGAATCCTTGGTGATAGACAGATTAAAAGATAGACAGATAGAGTAGATAGATAGACAGACAGACAGAAAGATGATAGATAGATAAAAAGATACACAGAGTAGATAGATAGATGCTAGATAGACAGACAGATACTCCCCGGTGTTTTATGTAGAATTCTCTGCTATATCAAAGTACATATTATAGCTCAACATTTGCTAATTCAATCCCAACTTTTACACCAGTGGGGAGATTCCTACGGAGCAGGTTTACTTTCCACTCCAGAAATCACAAACATGGTCTTGTCGTTGAGACTGCATGCCCACTGGGTAACCACTCTTACAGAGTCCTGCACTGCACAGCTACTTACCCTTTAAGAATCAAAAAAGCAAAACTTTAAAACAAGCAAAAATATTCTAGTGCACAGACCCCTGTACATTTGTATATGTAATACAGCATTAAAAATATTAGCCCCTTCTGTTTTGTTTATATGTGCAAAATAATAATTAAAAAAAGGATTTTATTAACACATTCTGTCCGAGATAGGTAAGCAGCATGCCTACTATTTCAATGACCCTCTCTTATAATATGGTTATGTAAATTGTGATCAAATATTGTCTAATATACAAGTGGTTCCTCATCCTGGGTCATATGAAATCAACATCCCCCTTATACATTTTTTAAATAATGAAAAAAAAAAAACATTTAATGAACTCCAAACAACACTCCTAACACTCCTTGCAAAACACTCACCACAATAATGACTTGGAATAAAAGAGGGGGTGCTAGGACAATGCCCCTTCATTTATCATATTTAAGGGTTAACTCAGCTTTAAAGGGATACTGTCATGGGAAATATTTTCTCTCAAAAAGCATCAGTTAATAGTGCTGCTCCAGCAGACTTCAGCACTGAATCCATTTCTCAAAAGAGCAAACAGATTTTTTTTATACTTAATTTGGAAATCTGACATGGGGCTAGACATATTGTCAGTTTCCCAGCTGCCTCAGTCATGTGACTTGTGCTCTGATAAACTTCAGTCACTCTTTACTGCAAGTTGGAGTGATGTCACCCCCCCAGGATGTAAACTAGATAACAGCTCCCTAACACAAGATAACAGCTGCCTGGTAGGTCTAAGAACAGCACTAAATATTAAAATCCAGGTCCTACTGTGACACATTCAGTAACATTGAGTAGGAAAAACAACAGCCTGACAGAAAGCAGTTCCATCCTAAAGTGCTGACTCTTTCTGAAAGCACATGACCAGGCAAAATAAACTGAGATGGCTGCCTACACACCAATATCACAACTAGAAAAATACACTTGCTGGTTCAGGAATGGAATTGTATATTGTAAAGTGAATTATTTGCAGTGTAAACCGTGTAATTTAGAAATAAAAACTACATCATAAATCATGACAGAATCCGTTTAAGTTAATTTTTAGTATGTTACAGAATGTCATGTTCTTAGCAACTGTTTAATTGGTCTTCATTTTTAGTCATTCCTCTTCCTCTTATGCCTCTTTCCAGCTGATGAGGCTATGTTATTCCATTCCAAACTTGTGTCCAAAAACAGTAACAATTCAATAACCACAAATAATAAATAAAAAAAATGTATCAGTATTTCACTGCACATATAATAAGAGTTAACTTAAAAGTGAACTACTTCTCATTTAAAGTTTAACCTGTTTACTAGTTAACCTGTTTACTAGGTTAGGGGAACTGAATGTTACCCAAAGAATAAGGAGTACAGGTGGCACGTGATATATGAATGTATATCTTTATTTATATAATGCTAATGTGCATGTCCTGCTGTACATATTTACAAGTCAGTAATATAACAAATATCCTAATAAATACAATTAAATATGCACAATAACAATATCATACATAGTAAAAAGGGGATAAAACATGAAGAAAGTCTCTGCCATTTAGAGTTTACAGAGTCGCGTGTACTGCTTTCCATATCAACCTTTTATTGCACGTGTACACATATGAATGCCTGACATTCCTACTAGATACTACACAACTGATGATTACTATTCTGTTAAAACTACTATCCAGAGATCCCCTCCCCCATCAGCTATGATTGTTATAATAGTGTACAGTGGTATTAAAGTTCCTTTAAACTGTACCCAACCCCTCCCACCCAAACTCTGGTCCTGCTCTGTCCATGCCACACCCTCATTCAACCACACTGGAACCCCTTGGGAATTATAGGCCTTACAGTGATCAGCGGCTAACTGAATTACAAACCTGAGAGTTGTGCAGAGAGCAAAATATTTAACCCATAGATGCCCAACTTCAGCCCCCCTGCTGCTCTGTACATACAGCCAACTATTAGTTAATAGTGCTGCTCCAGCAGACTTCTGCACTGAAATGTGTTTTTCAAAAGAGCAAACAGATTTTTTTATTTTTAATTTTGGCTAGACATATTATCAGTTTCCCAGCTTCCCCCAGTCATGTGACTTGTGCTCTGATAAACTTCGGTCACTCTTTACTGCAGGTTGGAGTGATATCACCACCTCCCTTCCCTCCCTCCCACCCCGGCAGCCCATTAGCAAAACAATAAGAAGGTAAGCAGATAGCAGCTCCCTAACACAAGATAACAGCTCCCTGGTAGATCTAAAGGTCCCCATAGATGCAAAATCCAACCAATTCGTCAAATTATCATGAAGTTAGTGGGATTCGAATGATCGTACGTCTTACGATTTTTCGTCCGACATCAGTCAGAAAATTGATCGGCCAGGTTAAAAAATCTTTATCGGCCCCAGTGCAATCTATCTATATTTGCAGGGCCAAGCAGGCAGCTACCCTCAGTTTTGCTGGCAATATCGCCTGAAATTGTCTTTTTAGTTGATGGACACATCGTACTTTTAAACGATCGTTTCGAGATAATCGTGGTCTCACAATAAAGAAAAGATCTTTTAAAGATCTTTACATCTATGGCCAGCTTTAGAACAGCACTCAATCGTAAAATCCAGGTTTTACGATTGATATCACTCCAACCCACTGCGACAAATTCAGTTACATTGAGTAGGAGAAACAACTAAAGATTTATCTATACACACATCCACACTGCACCACAGTGCCTAAGCAACGAATGTGTATAGAAAACGGATCCACACACACACTAGTTAATGCAGTCGGGGAGTATCCCCTTTTAGTCAGCCACCAAACATTCAACGTTTCGGGGGAGGGAACACCCACCCGGGGGGGGAACACCCAACCTTCATTAGGGTGAACTACAGGTGTGCGGTAGGAGAAATTACATTGTAACCACAGTGCCTAAGGGCAGAGACACACGCTGCTATTTCGTGACAAATCGATTCTTTTTCTGGCGACTAATCTCCCTGACCTGCCTTCCCACCAGTGATTTACATTCTAGCCAGCGGGAAGGAAGGTCGGGGAGATTGGTCACGGAAACTTTTCCAAAGTTGCCTCACGAGGAATCTGCGGCGACTTTGGAAAGCCAAAGCGATCCAAGTGCCATCCCACCGGCAATTTACATTCTACCGGCAGGAAGGCAGTTCGGTGAGATTAGTTGCCCCGAAGAAGCGATTTATCACTGGGCGACTAAACTCCCGAAATAGCAGCGTGTCTCTGCCCTTAAAGGCGTAGTAACAATGAATGACGTTTAACATATTTTCTACCTATTTCTTTAAATTTGTTATTTTGTGTACTAAACAAGAAAATAAAACTGTTTGTACCATACCACTTCTGGGTTCTGCCAAGTCCCTGTATCTACAGACAAGCTTTTTGCCATAATTAGCTGTTCCTTATCTGAAAGTGGGACAAACGTTGCCTTGTTTATACAGAGCTCATTACAAAATGAAATGCGTTTAGGAAAAAGAAACCGTTTTTTCTTATCCAAAACAATGACTTCCCTAATTGAAGTAATTTCGAGTTAAATGAACAGGCATAATATATTTTCATCATAATCCCGATTTATTGAGATCAGTAGATACGTATATACTGCCCCTTTAAAAGTGACAGAGCTCTCCAGCATTAATAATCTACACCTTCTACTGACCGGAACACCCTGAATAACCCGCACAGCCTCCGCCCCACCATTAATCCACGTGTAACCTGATGGCAACCTCATGACAATTCGCGGGAAAAAGCATCCGCAGGTCACGCTTCCGTCTCAGCCAATCAGCGTACAGTAAACAGCATTCCGGGCAACACCCTCTGACTCATTTTCGCGCCATTAGCGGTTTGCCAGGACTAAAAATGGAGTAGTGATGTCAGACAGCGCCTGTTTCCAGAAATGAAAGTGAGGCGGAATGTGCAAAGCGGGACACCGGGGAAAAACTCGGCTAGTGAAAGTAGTAGTCACATTGAAAACAAATAAAAGACTCCACTGTATAAAGAATAAAGCCTGCGTTATATGATACTGATATGGGTAGACTTGGTTTGCTAACAGGTCAGCCAAGAACCATAAGTGCTGCTGGGCTCTGTGATCAAAATAAACTGCAGGTCACGTGGTATATTAATGCTTCACAAAATCAATAACGGCCCTTCTTTTATTTCTTTTTGTCTTCCTCTTTCCAGCTTTCAAATGGGGATCACTGGTGACCTCATCTAAAAAACAAATCCAATGTAAGGCTACAGATGTATTGTTATTGCTACTTTTTATTACTCACCTGTTTTATTTGGGTCTTTCCTATTTCAGTCTCTTATTCAACCCAATGCATGGTTGCTAGGGTAAGTTGGACCTTAGCAACCAGATGGATGAAATTGCAAACTGCAGAGTTGCTCAATACCTCAAAAACCACAAATAAAAAAATGAAAACCAACTGTAAATTGACCAAGAATAATCCCTTTAACTAAAGCTCCTAGTGAACTGCTCAGTTGTTTACATAAATGGGACAGGAGAATTTAACCCACTGATTAAGCTATTGATTAAATATGAAAAAAAACATTTTAAACAGAAACGGTTCATTGTTGCTAATAAATGATAGGGTGATTGGACGTTACAGCATTTTTCAATGCATTTTTTAAGCTATTGTCTTTGTCTGCATATGTATACAATAAAAGCTTTAAATACATAAATAAATAATTATATTATATATATATATATAAAAAAAATATATATATATATATATATATCTTTGACAAGATATAGTGGATAATTATTCCAGAGCTTATGATTGTCTACATTGTTCCAAATCACACCCCTTATTAGGCCCTCTCCTGTTCATATTCCAGTCTCTTATTCAAATCAATGCATGGTTGCTAGGGTAATTTGGACCCTAGCAAACAGAATGCTGATATTGAAAACTGGAGAGCTACTGAATAAAAAGTTAAGTAGCCCAAAAACTACAAATAATAAAAAAATGAAAACCAAATTGCAAATTGTCTCAGAATATAACTCTCTACATCATACTAAAAGTTAACTCAAAGGTGAACAACCCCTTTAATAATTACAGCACCCAGTTGGCAGTGGGAGGGCCCTTTGATTATTGATGGCAGCCCTGGGTGCATGACATTAATATTAACACATAATCAGCACAACATTTTAGGGCTGGACTCCACAAGCATTTTGGGTCGGATCGACACCTGCCGACAAAACGCACGCGACAAGTCGGATGTAGTCGCACGTGTGAAGATATAATTGGACTAAATGAAACGTCAACTACAGGGGGTCCCCAACCTTTTGACCCTGTGAGCAACATTCAGAAGTAAAAGGTGTTGGGGAGCAACACTAGCATGAAAAATGTTCTTGGGGTGCCAAATAAGGGCTGTGGTTGGCCATTTGGTAGCTCCTATGTGGGTTGTCAACCTACATTGAGGCTCTGGTGGGCAGTGCTCCTGGTTTTTATGCACCAAAACTTACCTCCAAGCCTGGAATTCAAAAATAAGCACCTGTTTTGAGGCCACTGGGAGCAACATCCAAGGGGTTGGAGAGCAACATGTTACTCACGAGCTACTGGTTGGGATCACTGAACTACACGGTCGGACTGTGGGATAAAGACGCTGCTTTCTGCGTCCATATCCGACAGTCGTGTCGCGTCGGATGTAATGTAGTTACTCCAACTTTTCATTCAATGCAATTATATCTTCACACGTGTGCAGGTCCGGACTGAGAATTGAAATAGGCCCTGGCCTTTCAGGTACACAGAGGCCCAATTAGCCCACATAGAGGCCCAAACAGCCCCCACCAGCCCACTAAATACTGACTTTCTATGGGACCTTATAACAGCGCCTCTGGCATTTGCCAGAACCCACAGATTGCCAGTCTGGGCTTGTGCGTCTCCATCCGACTTGTTGCGTGCGTTTTGTTGGCGGGTGTTGATCCAATGAAATACGATTGTGGAGTCCAGCCCTAACAATTTCATGAGGCATGAGCAATGTTGCCTCGTGATTTGTGTCTATAACTGATGTGGACGCTGCCCATGAAATGGGGCTTTATTAAGGCAAACTTTGTGGTTGCTAAGGGTTACTGGGCAAACTTCTTGCATTTTGTTACATATCGGGGCAATTAAGTTTTTACTTTAGAGAGCAGTGCAGGTTGAACTAGGAAAGCAGCAGTTTAATAGCAACATTAAAAAAATGCTTTATTAATTTGGTCAGCTGAGTTTTAGAGCCCTGCTGTCTGTATACACTAGATTTTAGGCCTTGTCAGACAAACCATATGCCAGTCATAGGTTCAAATAAGCTAATGTTAAACACCTATAAGAGATTTGCTTATTTATCCAAATGTCTGTCTCCAAACCATTAATAACAAATTCGCCGGTTACGGTAAAACGCTGCCTCATATCATTACTCTGAGAAAATATGACTTGCCACCACAAAGATGGCTGCAAGCCTCCACCCACGCTTGCTGACTATTTTAGCAATGACTCGGCATGAAGCTCCGCCCCCTCCCATGCGGCAAGTACCACATGTTCTAGCACTGAGCTGCCGGCAAAGCATAGGAGTTGAAGGGCCAAGATGGCGGCGCGGTGGGGAGCAGGAGAGGAGACCTTAGCCATCGGAGGAATGGAGCTCTTCACCGCCGGAGGTCCTCTCCAGGTACGCTAATGTTACTTGGAAGGAAGCCCGAACCCAGTCCGTCCCTTAGCGGTGCTTGTCTGCGCTTAGGGGGCCCGTATTTCCCGGCTGCCGGTGACACGTGGATGGGAGATACTCGTGTCTGTAGGATCCGCCCGAGCAAGGCCGCTGTTTCAGTATAGTGCAGCGTGTCATCCATTAGTAACACCTCTCTGGCTGCGTGGCAGTGGCTACATGTGCCTCTCAGGGCTTTCCTGGTGAGCCGGCAAGCCTGACACGTGCAGTCATGGAGGCAGTCTTGCTGTTTGCCGCTGCTGTACATCACACCCTGTGCAGCACTCCGTGTGCAACACTCGCATGCAACTTGTGGCACTCCAGCTGTCGCTCGCACCGACACGACACAACTTTGTCTGGCTAGGGTTGCAGGGAGTTGTACTTTAATTAAAGCATTTGGGTCTGCGCAGTGGTCGGAACTATTGTTGAACGTGTGGCTTTTCCGCATTTCTCATAGTGTATACTAAGGATACAAAGTTTCCATTGACATGTTTTTATTAGTTTCACTGTGTAACTTCCTTTTACGGGCTAATCTGTTTGTAATGTATGAGTGCGACTTTACCTGTGTGCTTTAAGCACGTCGCACATGTTCTTTCTTCCTTTTACTTGCCATCATATACATACATACATACATACATACATACATACATACATACATACATACATACGAGTGGGACCAGGAAGGGTGCTCCATGTGTTGGATAGGCAGCAGCACCCATGCAGTCCATAGAGGCACATGGAAGTGTAAAATGCACATGGAAGTGTGTCCTGATCTTAAGATGGGCATTCAGGGGAGAAATCTGTAGACAGCAGGATGTTGTAGGGTTTGGGGCATAAAGGGTTTATAATAAATATATGGAGTTTGTTGAATTTTTTTTTAAGATTAATAATTGATTGGATAATTGGGTTTAATTTCAGGTTTAGTTAACCACTGAATGTGAAGGTGTGCTTTTATTGTACCTTCCTGAGATTCTCAAAATATGTAGCAAAATTAGTGCAAAAATTAGCATAAATGTACAAATTAGTACATGTAGTTATAGACTACACGCCCATATTATAGAGATGCATAATCGTTCTGGGGTTTGCAAGCATGTCTTTCCAACAGTTCTGATATCTGTCCAAAATAAATCTATCTATCTATCTATATATAAAAAAAAAAAATCTATTTTCACCAAATCCACTATTTTGGATTCGGCCGGAATCCAAAGCGAAAGACTTGGGCGAATACTGAACAGAATGCAAATTAGGGGTGGGAAGGGGAAAACATTTTTTAGTCATTAGATTTCCCTCCCCACCCCTAATTTGCATATGCGGGTTCGGCCGGGCAGAAGGATTCGGCCGAATCCTGTATTCGGTGCATCCCTAATATATATAAATTAAAAAAACACACACACACACACATCCATTGGCTATTGATAAGTGTGACCAAAGTATTTGTTTGTGATAAGGACCTTGGATTGTAAGTACTGCTGAGGAGCTAACTTGCTAAAATGGCATCTGCACCCCAAAACTTTTTTTGTTTTGCAGGATAAAGATATACTTATCTAATTTAAATATGTAGCAATGGTTAGTAAATTGTGAATGTGATAAGTCTCTGGACTACTGCATCTGTCTCCTAAAACAATATAGCAAAATCCCGGAGCAGAACTGATTTCTGCTACATTGTATAAAGAGTCACGACCATGTGTCCCCGCAGAAACAAAAGGGATACACACATCATGCTATCAGTTGCATTTACATTTTACATGTAAGGGACCTGTTAACTAGAATGCTTGGGACCTGGGGTTTTCCAGATAATGGGTCTTTCCGTAATTTGCATCTTAATAAAATCATGTAAATCTTAAACTAAATTCTATCTTGGTTTGGATCAAGTACAAGCTACTGTTTTATTATTACAAATAAATTAAATAATTTTTAAAAAGCTTTACTATTTGGGTAAAAAGGAGTCTATGGGATACGTCTTTCCGTAACTTTGGAGCTTTCTGGGTAATCTGTTTTTGGATAATAGATCCCATACCTAACTTGAATTATTTAATGTGTGTAAACTGGAATATTTCTTAAATGTTGATTCATTATGTGCAAAAAATAGTTTTGGCTTTTAGAAGGTTTTTTTTGTCGGTGAGCAGGATGCTAAGGCTGATATTTGTGTTCCCATGTGTTCTATTAACACTAAAGAAGTAGCAACACTTTCCTACATGTACAGCAGTTATGTATGTATCCCTGGCTGCTGAATGTTTGTTTTCCAGGTATAGTATGTAGACGGGAAAGTTTTAGTTATGACTTATATCTGAACCAATATAGACATGTGATCTCCACTCCAAATTGCTGTGTGTGGCCAAGTCTAACCCAATGTTGAGCAGGCGGTTTTCTGGGACTAATGGTCCACACAGCACTAGCACCTATTTAGTCCCCATTGAAAATATGCCATTAAAAAGCATGCTTGCTATACAAACTATCTTGTACAAATATACAAATTGGTATACAAAATGTTAGTCTACAATTAGATCAACTCACAAGTGGTGGCAGAGTCTAATAACAAGTATGAGTGTTGGATATTTTAAGTACCAGTAGCATCAAAATAAAAATGCCAAACTGGTCTGTTTGCTTCAGTAACACTAATATTGTCTATATAAACAAGTTGCTGTGTAGCAATGGAGGCAATTGTGAGTAAATGGCAGATAAGCTCTGTAACCGCAGGCTTTTTTTTTTTTTAAATTGTTTTTTTTTTAAATTTTGTTTTTTGAAGGGCTGCCCCCACAGCTACACATTCGCTTATTTATATACTACTGTATAACTATAGTAGTGTTTCTGAAGCAAAGATGTCTGTTCTACCAGTGTGGGGCAACTGTACATTATATTTTAATTTCATTAAAACACTTTAATTGTTTTGGTGTTACTATTCCTCCTGCCCGTGCGCCCAACTTCCGGGTCTCTTTTATAGACTGCCCGCCAATGATGTCACAAAAGGGGCAAAGGCGCGTCTATAAAAGTAAAATCAACCCGGAAGCCAGCATTTGGAAGGTCGCAGTCAGGCACAGCTGTAAGAGCTCAACCTGCGACCCGGAAAGGAGTGTGCGAAGTCGTCCCGAACCCCCCACCCTGCGGCTATCAGGTTGGCCCGCACATCACTACTACAGGGCTACAGATCAACTTACAAGCAGTAGTGTCTCTAATGAATGGGCAGGCCGAGCAGTTCTATATGATCAGAGAGCATAAAAGGACAAGGAAAGTTAAACTAAAGAAGTAGCTAGAAATGTTGTACATTCTGTTTTGTGCTTCTCTACCAGCCCAAGGCACCCACAGCCCTTTAGCAGTAAAGATCTGTCTCCAAAGATGCCCCAATAGCTCCCCATCTTCGTTTCAACTGATTCGCTGCACATGCTCTGTGCTGCTGTCACTTACTGAGCTTAGGGACCCACTCACAATATACAGTACACATAGAATAGAAATGTTACAATATAAGAATAAATGATAAGGCTTACTAATTAATACAGATATTTACTACATGGTAGCACAGAAACCAGTGCAATTAGCATCAGAATTTAAAAATCAGCCCTGTAGCATCAGCTTATATTACAGGCCAACCTCATTTTCTGCTTGATAATTAGTGATGACCCCTAAATTTAGCTTCTCAACAGCTGCTCAGAGTCCACTGAGCATGTGAGTGTCACAGACACTTTCCAAGATGGTGACCCCCTGTGACAAGTTTGAAGTCCTGGATCATTGCTGCTATCGAGAAGCTGAAATTTTAGGCTGGTGCAACAAGTTCAGTATATAAAAAATTGAATTTTTAGCCCTATTCATTTTTAAGGTTTAGTTCTCCTTTAAAGGACTTGTTGATGTAGAGAGAGATATTCTGACACAATTTGGAATTTTTTAATTTTATTTAAGGTTTTTGAGTTATTTAGCTTTTTATTCAGCAACTCTTCAATTTGCATTTTAAGCAATCTGGAATTTAGGGTCTAAATTACCCTAGCAACCATGCATTGATTTGAATAAGAGACTATGAATATGAATAGGAGACGCCTCAATAGAAAGATGAGTAATTGCAGTAACAATACATTTATAGCCTTACAGAGCATTTACTTTTTAGAAAGGGTCAGCGACGCCCATTTGAAAGCTGCAAAGGGTCAGGAAAAAAGGCAAATAACTATAAAACTATAAAAAAAAAAAAAATGAAAACCAATTAAAAAGTTGCTTAGAACTACCTTAAAGGTGAACCACCCCTTTAAAATGAGTGAGCCTATATGTATAGAGTATAAATTAAATCACAAGCACAATGTCCTTTTGTAAGTTATCTATGGTATTCTTCCTCTGTGTGCTCCTTGTACTGTTCGGAGTATGACTTCAGTTGTTTGGGTTCTGGTTGTGGATGCAATGGAGTGATCAAATGGCAGAGACAATCCAGCACATAAGCAAGTGTGAAACCCATCACCTTTGCAACTGTTGAGAACTGTGCATGCAAATGACGAGGAAGGAACCGAGGTGACCGTTTGTTTCAATGAAAATGCCTGCGTTTTGTTAAGGTTTCTCACTGTAGTGTGTGGAATGAAATCTGCATCCCTCCATGTGTTGCTCAGCCTCCGCTTTAGTCACGTGATCTCCTTGGAGTTTTATTTAGGTCTCCGTTTTGTATTTCAGGTTGTGGGAGGATAAATGGGCATCTCTGCGGTTATTGTGGTGGCTTCCCACGGTGTTTCAACTTTTGTTTGTCCAGTTAATGTAACAACATGTATTTATATCTAATATTCTTGTAACGGCGCTTAGGAATCCGATCATATCCTCACTGTGCTACTTGGGAAACTAAGCACATGCTTCCTGTTCATTCACAGGTTTGATAGTTGTTTCCTCCACTCCAAATTGCAATCTATAGATAAAATGTATCCAAGGTGTCGCTGCAATTCACACTGTGGACGTTGTTCAGGCTGCATCTGTCAGACTCCCAGCATCGGCTAGTCTTTCTTTTAACGGAAACCTATATAAAATCATTTGTGTACATTGTAGCAATGGATGTGACTTCCCTACAGCTCATATGCATAGAGATGAACAGAGATGCGTTTGTTGGCTGTACAAATGTGATGAATGAATGCTGAAATGTACTTCCTAGCTTTGCTCTTCAGTTGGCTTTGTCCCTTAAAGGAACATTTCAGTGTAAAAATAAAAACTGGATAAATAGGCTGTGCAAAATAAAAAATGTTTCTAATATAGTCAAGCAAAAATGTAATCTATAAAGTCTGGAGTGACTGGATTTCTAATATAATAGCCAGAATCCAACTTTCTTCCTTTCAACTCTCTAACGCTTGAGTCAGCGACTTGAAGGGCGACCATATGGGACATAACTGTTCAGTGAGTTTGCAATTGATCCTCAGCATGCAGCTCAGATTCAAAAACAACAGATATGGCCCATGTGGCTCCCCTCAAGTCACTGATTGGCTACTGATTGGTCACCAGGGTAACCAATCAGTGGAAACCAAGAGAGCTGAAAAGCAGGAAGTAATGTTCTGTTCTATTATGTTATGTTTGGGGGGGGTGTCCTCTCTATGGCTATGATTATGAAACTTATGTGGCGTGTTTACTGCATTCTAATAAGGACTATACTTAAAAGGGTGGTTCACCTTTAACTTAACTTTTAGAATGCTGGTCTTCATTTTTTCTTATTGCTTTTGAATTATTTGCTGCCACCTTCTGACTCTTTCCAGCTTTCAAATGGGGGTCACTGACCCCACCTAAAAACAAATGCTCTGAAAGGCTACAAACATTTACTTTGTATTACTCCTCTTTCTCCTATTCATATTTCAGTCTCTTATTCAAGTCGGTGCATGGTTGCTAGGGTAATTTGGTTCCTAGCAAATAGTGCTGAAATTGCAAACTGAAGAGCTGGTGAATAAATAGCTAACTTAAAACCACAAATAATAAAAAGAGACCCAGCTGCAGGTTGTCTCTGCATATCATGCTCTACATCATACTAAAATTTAATTTAAATGTGAACACCTAATGCTTTTACTTCCTCTAGTGCAGTGCCCCAAACACATTAACCATTGTTCCTCCGAGGTAGCATTTTGTTTAGCCAGAAATACCATATTGTCAGAGCTAAAGCAACACAAATATACAGCCCCAACACTTCCAAGAGCACTGCAAGCAATTATTCTGTATGGGACTTTTGATTCTCTGTGAATAGTTGGATTGTGTTTTCCAGCTCTTAAAATACACCACTGTTAGGGAAACAAATGGTCCTGGGAATGGAATTACTGTGCCAGTTAAAAATTGTAAATATTGCTGTCTGTATCTCCACATTGCTAGTTTCCTATCATTTCACCTTCGTCCCAAGATGACTTTATCTTTGAGGCCATATCTTTAACACACCTGGTTCTTTAAAGGAGCAATAACACCAAAAAAATAGTGTTTTAAAGTAATGAAAATATAATGTACTGTTGCCCTGCACTGGTAAAATTGATGTGTATGATTCAGATACTCTACTATAGTTTATATAAACAAGCTGCAGTGTAGCCATGGGGGCAGCCATTCAAAGCTGAAATTGGAAAAAAGGCACAGGATATACAGCACATAAGATATGTTCTGAAGAATTCCATTGTATACTGCAGAGCTTATCCTGTATGTGAATGGCTTCCCCATGGCTACACAGTAGCATTTTTATATAAACTATAGTAGTCTTTCTGAAGTAAACACCAGTTGTACCAGTGCAGGGCAACACTACATTATATTTTCATTCCATTAAAGAAGGAAAGCTACCTATAGTTTATTGATATATATAGATTAGCCACAATGGTGCAAGCTACAACACTATATTTATTCTTTAGAATGCTTTACCATACCACTCTAGATGCTTTTTCTGTTTAGGATAGCAGCTGCCATATTAGCTTGGTCTTACATCACTTCCTACCTCGGTCTCTCCCTGCTGCTCATAGCTCTGGCTCAGATTACAAGAGGGAGAGGAGCAAACTGAGCATGCTAGCCCTGGAGGTTCTGCTGAATTCAAGTCTGATGCAGAAGCCCATGTATACACAAAAGAAGGAAAGAAAGCGTTTCTTTTGACGGAGGACTCGGAGCAGCATTACTTTGATGGTTTTATATAGACCTTTCTAACAAAGCTTACTTAGTTTTAACCTTTCCTTTTCCTTTAAAACACCAATTTTTTTGGTGTTACTGTTCCTTTGTCACCTTTTCAGCAAAACCGATTGATTATTGAAAAAATAGCTTATTTATAATAGTGGCCTACTTTTACTACAAAAATAAAACCTTCCCTATATTCCGATTAATAAATATGAAAGATGATATCCTGATTTTACTTTTTTCCACCCCAAAAAAAAACTAACCTCGGATTCAAAATGTAGCCCCGTTAATTCAAAAGCCTAATGATTAAAATTGGTAGGGTGTCCTGATTTTAACAAGCAGCAATTAGCAAATAAACAGTGAAACATAAGGACGTAGGTTATTGTCTGTGCAGAATGATCCAACGCTGTATTTCTCGTTCTGCGAGTGACTTGATGTGATGCTTACCTCAAAGGACCTTTAATGTACGTGTGTTTAACACCCTCTAATGGTCAGAAATCGCTCGCTTCGCTCTGCATTATGTAAGGCACATCAGAAGCAGAGAAAATGAAGTAACTTCTAAGAATTTGAGTCATGGTTTGAGCCAAACCTCCCTGAGTCAGTCCTGTGACTCATCTGCTGTGCATTGTCTTCTCCTGAATTTTCCAAACTTTACTCTGCTTGGAAGTTACCGATTTGTTTGCCTTAGTAGAGATAGTCATATACCTCCATAGAATAACACAATTTCGTGCTTCCTGTTGAGATGACTTGGCTGAGTGCTTTCACTTTCACACATATAAAGTTATGGGACCTTATCCAGAATACTCGGGACCTGTGGCTTTCTAGATAATGGATATTTTTGTGATTTGGATCTTTATACCATAAGTCTGCTAGAAAATCATGTAAACATTAAACCCAATAGACCCAAATGGTTATTCTTCCAATAAGGATTAATTATATATTAGTTTGGATCAAGTACAAGTTAGTTTTTTTTTATAACAGAGACAAAGAAAATCGTTTTAGAAAATTATTATTTTGTTGAGTATGGGAAACGGCCTTTCAGTAATTCGCAGCATTCTGTATAACAGGTTTCCGGATAACTGATCCCATACCTGTACAAGTAAAATATTTTCTTTGCGTGGAAGTTTTGCCTACAGTAGAATACTTAGAATACTGGAATACTATTTGCTTAACACATTCTGTGTAAGACATTTTTTCTGATTGATATTTAAATTTTATTGTCTGGGTTTTAGCATGTAAAGCAATGTGGCACACTGATCTATTGTGTGCAATGAATACAATCCCCATAAGTATAATTCTACCCCCCTCAAATGACTATAGCACACTCTTTTATTGGCTAAATCCCATAGCAGTGAATGCACAGAACACTGCTGAGTATAGTGTTTCTCCCATCATCCACTTTGCTGTAGCATACACTTTTTGCCTTACTACTAAACAATGAGCTGCTGGGGAAAATTCCTGTGCCCTGATCTCTATAGAGATAAGTGCAGTTAGTTGCACGTTCTTCTGTTCTTCCCGTCCAGCAGTAACTAATGAATACAGGCTAGATGGGTTGAATAAAGTTTATGGTGGTGAAAAATTGACCCTTAATCACATTTTGATATGTTTGAGGTATTTTGTAGACTTTTTACTTGTAACAAACATCAAGGGGACTTGTTTCTTGCCTGGTACAGATTCTTCTCTAGTGCTACTTTCTCGCTATAAGGGGGTTGGCAGGTGAACGGAAGAACTCATTACATGGGGCAGTAATGGCTCAAAAATGTGGAAGGAATTTTTGCTCTGTTTCATTTGACAATTTCCAATTTTCCAGGGGCAAGAGTATATTGGGTGTTTTGTCACCTGCAGGAATAATATTTCCACCCCATCTGCCATCACCATGAAAAGTGAATTAATTTTAGTTTAGTGATGATGGCACATGGGAATTATTCTCCACCATCAGCAGAGCAGCTCCTAAAACAGCCACTGTCGCCTCCTATTCACAGCATTGATACTGATGCCTTTTGCCCAAAAATGTTCTGTATTTTCAGCCTGAAAGACCAATACCAGTGTTTAAATGCTTTTCGCATTCAAGTGAAAATACACCTCCTGCCATAACCTTACCATTATGTACAATTTTTATTATTTTTCTTAATGTTCAATGGTTGTATTTTTCCAATGTTTAAAGATTGAATTCTCTTACATGTTGCAGTGCAATGTCCTGGAGGATCATGAGTCTTGTTCCGGCCTTTCAGACCTTAGCCTGGATGCAGGTGGATTCCTGGGAACTTTCCAGGGCTATGTGGATCACTCTATCATATCTATCATTGATGATACTGGTGCACTGGCTGAGGTAGGTCTTTAATAGTGACAATGGTTTCCCCACATCGCATGCTACCTGATGAAGCCACATTAGCGTAAGATTTAGACTTTGTCGAACCCTCTAAGACTATTCTGTTCCTTTTCCTCTTTGTAGAACAAAGGCCACTTTGATGAAGAGAACGAGCTGTCTCTTCTGAATGCTCTGACAGAGATTTTGGACAATGCAGACGATGAGAATATGTCTCCTTTTGACACAATCCCAGACACGGAACTACTTGTTTCCCCAAAAGACAAAGAAAATTCTACAGTAAGTTTTGGCAAGTTGATGCATCTGCTACAAGGAAACTGCATTATGTTCATTAAGGATATATATCGGAAGGCTCTTTAAACCATTGCTTATTTGCATCTGATGTCATTGGTCAGTCTGTTTTCCCGCTTTGTCCATTATATGTAAAATATGTACGCATCTCCAACTTTAATATTCACTTTGTTAATGATAGGGATCATAGTGTGGTCAAGTATCCATTCACTGTTCGCTTCACCCTCTAACTCGCCCTGACCCACAGGCTAGCAATTTGAATTCCTCGTCAGAGGAAGCACTACTTGTATCAATAAGAGAAATGTATTTCACTGGTAATTTCGGTAAAATAAGATTACACCCATTTCTAAATTGAATAGGGCTTTCCAGTTAAAATATTTGCTTGTTTTTCAAATGTGTATACTTTTGAACAGTCGCAGCAAAGCTAAAAGTGCCTCATTTCTGAAACCTTTTGTCTAGTTGCAGAGATTTCTAAGTCTATCACGTACACCACCTGATCGAGCGGTTTCACCATTGGATGATCAACGCAGAATTAATGGCAAGGTAAGAATTTTAAGGGTTAGAGGCTAAATCCAACATTTCAAAGATTCCTGACCAAGGGAGGGATATACCTTGGACGGTTTGAATTTCATCACAAGCTTCTTTGGTAAATCACTCCCTTGGTCAGGAATCTTTGAAATGTTGAATTAAAATGCATACAAATTTGTGGCTCAATAAAATTGGCTGAACGTTTTAAGTGCTTGCTCCTGTTACACCAGCAGATGTTTTATGGTGATTTTCTGCTATAGATATTATGTATGTTGTTCATGAAGTTGCCTGTTAGCTTTATCTGTGGAATCGTATGCTGCTCTAGTTAAGACAGGGAGAGTTGCGTTTCATCCACATGCTCTATATTTAGTCTAGGTTTATTTTTTGCTTTCAACTTATTTTTAAAATGCACAGCAATGATTAGGCCCTGTGACTCAGCAGCGTCTTTGTCGGAGTTAGTGCTGTTCGCTTAACAGATAAAAATTACTAATTTATACCACTGTGCACAACTCGTGTTCTAGCCTGTACACACAGGTTAAGGATAGAGGGCAGGGCAATAAATGTCTATCCCCATAACTTGTGAGAACAAGTGCTCTGAGACAAATCAATCCCTTTAAGTTATGAGTAGTGGTAAACCACAACTTTCTCACACAATCATTGAGTCTTTGATTATTGATATGAGATGTTCTTTGGCCATAATTTTTATCTTAAATATACAGTTATACCATATGTTTTCTCTAATACCTTTTTATTTGTGTTCTATCACAGTTTGACTCTCACACATCAGGTCAAAATTGGGAATTATTTCCAGAAAACATCAGTTCTACACCAAAGAGACACAACAGACAGAGAAACATGAGGGGATGTCTAATGCGGAGGTTAAGGCCAGAGATTACCCATCAGCGAAGTGATGGGGAAGATGAAGATGTCCCAAGCCCAGAAAAAAACTCTGAAAACAGCACCACAATAGATTTTGAACCAGAATTTGCAGCTAATTCCGTAAACGGGGAAAATGCATTTGAGGAGGAGATGTTTATGAAGAGAACACCTTGTATAATTAATACAGAAAATGTTGCTCTTAATGACCTTGTGAAATATATGCACCCATATTGCCTTCCATCAATTGCTGCTTGCATGGATTCTCAAGAGACTGAGATAGAGGATAACCTAAATGAAGGTATATTTCTTGAAATTGTAGCAAATGGAAAATGTATTAAATTGCCAGTGATGATTGAGCCGGCTGAGGAGATGTCGGAATCCGAGGGCTTTGAAGAAAGAATCTGTCTTTCGGGGGAAAACAATTCTGAAGTTGAAATGCAGAAACTCTCTGAAGAACAGTGCGGATCTCTACAGGATAGTGATCAACATTTAGAAAAGGGTACAGGTGAATGTACACAACCCTTGCAGGAACCAATACTTCTGGACTGCAAAGAAATGTTGCCCGTTCTATCCTCTCAGGAGGAGGAGCCCACATTGGAACCACAGCAAAAGGACATTGTGGAACCTAAGCCTACGTTAGATGATGGTTTAAGTGAAACCATTTTCAAACAAAGCAATGACTTTGATACAAAAAGTAATGATCAGAATTTTGAGCCAGCAGAGCCTGGTCCTGTAACGAAAGGTAATGAAGCAGAATTATCTGTTCAAGATACTGTTAATGAATATGTGGCACAGAAGGGGAAGAAATCTGACAAAGCAAGTTACGACAACCAAAAATCTAAGATGAAAATGAAAAATAAGAAGACAACTGAATGTAAACAGCAGGATGTAGCAGAGAAGATGTCACTACAGAACAACCAGCCTCCTGTGTGTCTGAGTAACCCGGTAGTTCAAGAGTCCGATTTTCTAATAAAACAACTAGAGCAGGTGAAAAGGGAGACTCTGGAGTTAAGGTCTTCTAAAATGGTCAGAGCAAAAGCAAGGTCAAGGCTAAACATTGATACTTCCAGTGCTCCAGGGAAGAAATTGCAAAATGAAAAGACTAAAAAGATTGAGAAGTCCCTTGCTATGGAAACCAAGCAAGCAAAGAAAAGTTCAGAAAATGCTGCTTCAGAAAAATGTTTAGCTCAAAACAATGTTGAAAATTTGTGTGAGCAAGCTGAAGGCAAATCAGCTGAACACATTGAAGTGAATACATTTCTAGATGACAAACAAGTCCACCCACAAGAGGGTGAAGGTAAAGACTACCTTCCAAATGCCCAGTGCAAAGAGAGTCTTAATTTGGATGAGAGAAGCCCAGTGAAAGGGGAGATACAAAATGATGAAGTAAGGATGACTAAAGAGGCCAAACCAAAGTCCCTCAGTTTAAGTGAATACAGGATGAGAATGCAACAGCGCAAACCAAATGCAGAGCAGCGAGACAATGAAAGTACATCTGAAAGTAAATGGCCATCCATTCCTGAGCCACCAACTGAATTGGCAGAAATCCCTTGTTTGGTTGTACCTGGAAAGGAACAGGTCTCTTTAAAACCATCCAACGTAAAGCCATTAGAGGAAAAGTCATTATGTGCTCTATTCAGAGCTGAAGAACCATCTGGCTTGGAGAACTCCTCTAGCTCTGTTTCTGCAACATCTGTAGAGTCAGTACCAATTGCAGAAGCTCTGCAACCTAAACAGCCTGATGTACAGGCAGAAACTGTTGCCATGGACTTTACTCCTTTCAGCGTGGCTTCCCAACCAAATGTTCCGCCACCCCCTTTTTTCACACCTACATGGCCTTCTGTTTCCTTGCAACCTCCATACTATCCAAGTATACCTCCTCCACCTGCAGTTACATTTCCAAATGGTGTAACACATGATCCCTTGCACACACTACCTATGCCTCCACCACCTGTTATGGCTTGGCCTCCATATCCACCACCACCATTTGCAATGGGTCCTGTTCCATCTCCTGATCTGTCTCTCTGGGGTGCTGGATTACCTCCTCCACCACTTCCTTTTTGGCCACATCCACCAGTGCAGCAAGGTTTGCCTGAAAGAGGGCCACCATTACTGAGCACTGATGGAACTACTGCCATGCCTCCAGTTGCCTCCAGTGAAGTTAATAAAAATATTGATCCTCACTTGTCTAAAGAGACCTATGTTGCACCGGTTAAACACCAGCTGCACACCGGTAAAAGTTCCTCAAAGAAAGCTGATCATAGTGGTTTAGTTTCAAGTGATGGAAATACCAATGATGTAGCGAAACCTCCAAAAGTATTGATTAAACAAAGCAAAGTACCCCTTAAGCAGTCTGAGAATAGAGCAACAAAGCTATCTGCACAGGGCCACTTTGACCTCAGGAAATCCGATCTTTCTAAATCTGCTGGATCGGTGGAGAAGAAGCTGGAAAGTATGAAAGCCGAGCCACAAAAAGCAAATTTGCTGGATCCAAAGTCTGCAAATCCGGTGGTCTTAAAGATCATGGAAATTCTAAAGAAAGCTCAAAAACTTGGCTTCCAAATAAACCCTCAACAAACTTTGGAATCTGGAAGTGCTAAATCAGGTGTACTTCTCTCCAGTCCAAAACTGGCTTTGTGTGCCCCCTTACAACCAGTTCAAAATGAGAAGCCTTGCAAGGAACAAGGGAAAGTAAAACCATCAACACTGACACAAAGTTTTGACACAAATCCCGCCCTGGAGAAACAGGCAAAGGGTGAAAATTTAAATGTACCATCTGAAGTGCAGAAACAAGGGACAGCAGAGAGTTCTCAGGTACCCAATAACCAGCCAGTCCAGCTATCCGTATCCATAGATCCCATCCCATTAGATACTAGAGCTAATGGAAACATCAAGATCATTTCCGCCGTTGCAAAAGATGCCCATTCTTCTGTGGAAAACTTCCCTTGTGAAGAAGGCAAGTGGTATTTGGTTTTGCCTTTTGCATTGTGTTCTTTCTTATTCTGAGTGGTAAAATAAGTATTGTTGTTTTTGAAGGTATTGAAGCTACTGATCTAACCAGTCTCCTGGAACAGTTTGAGAAGTCTGAAGGTACATGCTTCATATGTATTTGAGTTAAAAAAAAAAAATGGAAAGGATTACAGCATATTCAGGATTTTAGCAGGATGAAAGTCCCTTTCTATGGCTTTGGCCTTGTTTTATTTTGACAGATTAGACAACCTTGACAAGGGAGGAGGACTTGGAGTAAGAAAGTGAAGTCCTATATTTTGCTAATGGCTTGTCCAGGGGTGCTTCGCCGTTGAGGCGCCTCAGGCGGCAGTGCCCCACTAGGTACCAGGGGCAGCAAAAAAGCTGCTCCTGGTACTTTAAGAGCAAATTTCTGGGGGAGGGGGGGCAGCAGCAACTGCTGCTGCCTCAGGCAGCGGAGGGGCCAGGATCGCCCCTGGGCTTGTCTATGAAATAAACATTCTCTGTGTTGGAGGAATCTTAAAGATTATTTATCAAAAGGGCCTAACACATTTTTTTTCACCAGTGTTTTCATAATCATTGGTCAGCAAGACGCATTTTATGGGGCCTGCCCCTCCTATCATCGGGTTGGGTCAATGATTTTGCAAACTGTAGTAATCCCTCTTCTGTGCCTTATTATCTTAAAGTACATATCATGTACTCATTCTGGCCTTACTGCCTTCCAGATAACAGGGCACAAAGGTGTTTCATTCTTTGCACCTTACATTTTTTGCTGTTTACTCCTTCAAAGAAGCTGCGGGTTAGGCAGTAAAGTGTGTTTCAACCTTATATTTGAGCGCAGCCAGTTAAATTTAGCATAGTGTACATGACGAGCTAGCCAGCTGAACCATTGATACAAAGAGATCTAAACAATGTAAAATTATGATTATTTGGAGGTTAAATATGCAAAGTAGTTTAACAGATTTGGTTCTTTACAGCTAACAATGAGGAACAACACACACAAAGTCCTGAGTTAAAAGTGGCTGTAGGAAACTCTGGGTAAGTATGAGAGTTACCCTACAGCTATACACTTGTGTCTCTAGCAGGTTTGAAACAACGATTGTACATCAGTTTGTGCCCCATATGCTTGAAATCTGCATTTTGTCCAGCAAGAACCTTGGATTTCTGCTGGCAGAGACATTGTATAGGTGGAGCATAGTTTGTTAGTGAGGCAGCCACCTGCTTTCTAAAGCTTTAACACCCCTCCCCTAAGAATTGGGTTCAGTAGATCACTTAACAAACTGTTTTATGTATTCAGTACTACCATCTTGGATGTGTCCTTTTTCATTTACATGGGACCTTATACTGTATATGAGATGCAATAATGTGCCCCCCCCCAGAAATTCCACATAAAAGAGCAAGTCTTCCATGGATACATTTTATAGAAAGAAAGGCTAGTTGTTGACTGCTCCTTCTGTTTTGAGCTTTTTATATCCTGGAGTATGTGTCGCACAAAATAAATATTTTAACCACTGTTACTCCCTATGTATAACTGATAAAAATGTAGACATTGCACATAAACTTGCGTAATTTCTATTCTCAGGTCAGAGAGACCAGTGGAGAAGAAGGCACTGGATAGACTTCTGGCCCCCGAGTTGGCCAGTACTGCTGGTAAGATTATTATTTTTTTTTTTATTTAAAGGTCACATTTTCCCACGCCCTATCACTTTTGTATGGTTTCAGAAGGATATGAGTGTATATTTAATTCTCTAAGCTAGATGTTTCTTGGTCTTATCAGCTTGATAATCAACCTGCCTGATGATAAACTGGCGGATAAAAGCTATCTACCTCAAATGATGTTTGTACAAGGTACTGTAATCGATTCAAAATGCTACGGTTTCTTAACTGCTAATCCTATTACAGGGTTAACTCCACCAGCAACTCCACCGCATCAGATGTGGAAACCAGCAATTGCCTCGTCTCTGACTGGAAAAGCAAAACCACTGCATGGAAACTTCCAAGACCGAGCTTGTGCTTCTCCGCTAAAGGCTGCAAAGTTAATTGAAGCAAAGCCTCTTCCACAGAGTAAACTACGCAACAAAAGCTCGGCGATTCCTCCAGTTTACGCACAACCGCCTATCCACGTGGCATCGGGTGATCACGACTATTGTATTTTTGCCACCTCCAAGTGTCCAGTTACTGCTTCATCTGCTCTTGCACAATCCATGTCAGAAACTGTCACACCAACCCAGCCTTCCCATTGTGAAGAAGGCTCCCGATGGAATGTTAAGCATCACCAAAATATTACTATAAAGCCTATAGTACCGTTTAATAAAAGGGTTCAGAACAAATTGTGTCCGAATCAGCCTGCGACCCCTGAGGTAAAAAATGTGTGCAAACGAAGTATTCCCTGTGCAACCGACAAGTCTATATTATCTTCTAGTAATAACCAGAAAATGACTAATGATCCACTAGATCATAGGACTAATGTAGTGGAAGCTGTGGCAGAAAAGCACCCAGGTTCAGTGTTAATGTCTCCAGATGCATCCCCTTGCCACAGTGAAGACTGGGAGACGAGAACTGCTGTTAAAAGGGAAGATAGTGCTGTTTCCCGGAGATCTTTGCGCTGCTACAGAAGGTACAGAAGTTCTCCAAGCCCTCAGAAATCCAGCGGTAGCCGTTCTTCTAGCTCAGATTCTTCATGCTCTTCATCCTCCTCAAGCTCTCGCTCAAGATCTCCTCCATCAAAGAGGCGAAGAACGTAAGTTTCACTTATCGGAAAAGTTTCCAAATGTCATAAGTATTTCCAAAAAAAAGCACTCGCGTATGTGTCCCTAGGTACAATGTCACTAGGTGTCAATAATAATTATTATGGGACTGTCGGGTTTTATATCTGCTGTGAAACTTGCCGTGTTACTTAGGTACATTAAGAATTCAGCTTGGGTTGTCTCAACGTGTTTGCCATGTAGCTTGCTGTGCTTGAGGATAAGGTCACACCTGGAGATTTAGTCGCCCGGTGACTAATTGCCTCTTCTTTGGGGCGACTAATCTCCCGGAACGGCTTCCCTCGTCTTCCGCCTGCAACAATGAGCGTGCCTGCGGCATGTCACTTGCATCGCTTCGTTTTCCAAAGTCGCCCAAAGTTTCCTCGTGAGGTGACTAGGGAAAACTAAGCGCCGTGAGTGCCATGGTGTTTTCTCATTCTTACAGGGGGAAGCCATTCGGGGAGATTAGTTGCCCCAAAGAAGAGGCAATCAGTCGCCGGGCGACTTAATCTTCCCGAATCTCCAGGTGTGACCTTACCCTAATGGGAACAGTTCCTCGTTCTGCTTATGTCTTGGAAAGTGCTATCTGTCCCCTGCTTTAGTGGAGCATGCAGTGTAACTTCCCTACCATTCATATGTTTGTTTCAAATGTAAGCTACCAATGTGTTTAGTCGGAGGAAAGGTACACAAATCAAGTAATGATAGCTCTGCACACATAGCACCCTGGTTGGGATGTATCTGGAAACTCCATCAATGCTTTTCATGGTGCAACCATTATGCAGGCTTAAATGGGATGTTTATCTTCCAACACTTTTTTTCAGTTCAGTTGGTTTCAGATTGTTCACCAGAAATAGACTTTTCCCAGTTACTTTCTATTTCAGAATACTTCATAAGACCTTTGTAAGTCTTTTTAAATCGGCTCTGGGAAGCGGGTCACTGACTGTAAGTTGTTCTAAATGATACATTAGTTGATAGATGTTTAAATGTTTGTATCTTTGGCCCGGCTGAGCAGAATCCCTGAGTTTTATTAAAAGGGTGGTTCATCTTCAAGTTATCTTTTAGTATGTTATAGAATGACCAATCTAAGCCACTATTTGATTGGCCTTCATGGTTTTTTTATATATATATATATATATATATATATATATATATATATATATATATATATATATATATATATATATATATATATATATATATATATATATATATATATATATATATATATATATATATATATATATATATATATATATATATATATATATATATATATATATATATATATATATATATATATATATATACTTTTTGAATTATTTGCTGCTTTCTGACTCTTTTCAGGTTTCAAATGGGCATCACTGACCCCATCAAATAAACAAATGCTGTGTAAGGGCACACTGGGCGATTCGGGGAGATTAAGTCACCTGGCGACTAATCGCCTCGACTTTGTGGCGAGCAATCTCCCAGAACGCCTTTCCTCACTGCGCTGGCTAAAATGAAAAATCACCGGCGCGTATCACACGCGCCGTTTAGTTTTCTGCAGTTGCTTTGGGCGACTTCGAAAAACGAATAGCCACGTGTGATTAGCACGGGCGATTTTTTATTTTAGCCAGCGCAGAGTGAGGGAAAGTGTTCAGGGAGATTGGTCGCCGCAAAGTCGAGGCGATTTGTCGCCAGGCGACTAAATCTCCCCGAATTGCCCAGTGTGCCCTTACCCTAAAGCTACAAATGTGTTTTTTTTTTTTTTTTTTTGTTTTTATTCAGACCCTCTCCTATTTACAGTATATTCCAGTCTCTCATTCAAATCAATGCATGGCTGCTAGTCTAATTTAGGTCCTAGCAGTCAGATTGCTAAAATTGCAAACTGAAGAGCTGCTGAATAAAAAATAACTCAAAAACCACAAATAATAAAAAATGAAAACCAGTCGCAAATAGTCAGAATATCACTACATCATTCTAAAAGTTAATTTAATGGTGAACAACCCCTTTAAAGGAGAACCAAACCCTTAATTCTAAAAACCCCTACCATACATACTCTCCCCAGCCTAGGTGTTACCACCCGGTAAATGCCCCTACCTCTTCACCCCTCTGTGCCGATTCTGTGCAGCGGAGTTCACAGGCACCATCTTCTTCTTTTCGGTAATCTTTGGGTCGTCTTCTGGTGCTTTGGCAATTTCCGTCACTTTTCACATAACACCAAGGCTGGGAGGGAGCAGGGTAGGGGTCTATGTAAGGTAGGGGTTTAGGGAATTTTAATAAGGGTTTGGTTCTCCTTTAAAGGCAGCTGTTAGAATTGATACAATAGTTGCTAATACTCCAAAGATGATGTTGAGAAATGCATCAACTAATGTAGCAAAGTGTAACCGTTCAGAATTTGCACCTGAATTACTGAGCTGCCAGACTGAAACATTAAACTTTAAACCTCAACTCTGGGATTCCGGTAAAAAAATGGAAAGTAATTGAAAAAAGGCTTTATTTCTGGTGAAAAATCTGAAAACAAAACCTTTTATCACTTTAACTGCTTATAAACGTACCTATGATAAAAGGAAATATTAAAGGAAGTAAAAGCTTGGTGTGGCAACTCCACTTCCTGCCGATACTTTCATATTGTGTTCAAACAGCAGCAAAACTGTTTTCACTTTATTTTTATTTATTTTTTTTACTTTTTCCTCAAATCACTTTCACCATGAGACTTTTTTCATCTTTTGGCCTACTGGCAGGCAGCTAACTGGGGGGGTTGTGGGAGTTTTCCGGATAAGGGATAATTCCGTAATCTGGATCTCTACACTGTCTGCTATAAAATTATTTAAACATTAAACAATAATCCAATAAGGATTAATTATATCTTAGTTGGGATCAAGTACAAGCTGTTTTAATATTAGATAAAAAAAGAAAATGTTTCAAAATTTTGAATTATTTGAGTCTATGGGAGATGATCTTCCTGTAATTTATAGCTTTCTGGATATCGGGCTTCCGGATAACGGATTCCCATACCTGCATATTGAATTTACACATTCCCAATGCCATGTGGCTATTAAGGATCAAATATGTTTAGCGTTAATCGAGAGAAGCTTGTAGCCTGTACAAAATTTAAATAATTGTACAGATAAGGAATTAAGGTTCTTATTTTTTAGTTGCACAGTAATTAATTTATTAATTAAGGGACTTTATAGCACTAGTGAGCTGACACTTTGTGGCAACACAGGCTCTTTGGCGCTCAGTTGTAGTTGGGAAAGTGTTTCCTTTACGTTTTTATTTCTGTTCATCGAATCTTCTGTAAAAATTAGTTATATTTTGTCGGTTAATTGAGCATTCATGTGCTACTAAGAGTTCTGCCGTGCCACAGGTTATAGTTGGCATTATACTTACCACAGCCATGCCGTTCAAAATATAAACTGTTCAATTTGCTGGTTGACTCTTTACTGCTCATATTATAGAGCCACAGCGGTTAGTGTTGTTACCTAGAGGTCCTGCTAGAAAAGAAGTTCTTGGTCTCTTTGTTCTCTGGATGTTTGCAGTGATATGTCTCCCTCTGGTGGCAATTGGATCTGTTCTAACTTGTCAGCAATGTAATAAGATAAAAACACAATCCCTTTCATGCTTATGCCCCTATATTTTTAAGTACATCAAGACAATTTGATGTCTTTAAAGGATCTTTAAAAAAAAAAAAAAACTCACCTGTAGTTTTTAAGCAGTTTGATCAGTTCGTCATTGCCTGTCCTGACAATTTGCAATTGTATTCAGACTGCTGCCAGTGTCGGACTTGCCCACCGGGATACCAGGAAAACTCAGTGGGCCCTCCTGCTGCTAAAAATTTGGCCTATTCCACCACTATTCCCTATTTCTATGTGAACAAAGAGTCTAAATAGATAGAATAATCGATTATAGTATGTAAAGGAAAGCGACTAGGAGAACAGAGGCCGAGTGAGAAGAGGAAGAATAAAAGTACTGAGTGGGCCCCTGGTTTAAGGTTTTTTTGGTGGGCCCCTGGTGTACCAGTCCGAAACTGACTGCCACTGAGTTGTTGCTTAGAAAAATCTATGAAAGGCAAACTTCCCATTTAAAGGTGAAAGCATTCACCCAGTTTTTTTTTGTTTTTTTTTTGTATGCCTATAGTTTTATATATTGCTCTGGAATATATAATACATAAGGGTGCAAAGTCCTTAAACACTGAATAATTCCCTACTCTGCATCCTATTCTAGACTGAAGCTGCCCATATACACTGGTAGGCTTACAAAATGTTTTGTGCCCATACACCATATCAGCCTGTACATGGTGCAATATATATCTATATGATGTTGAATATACTCAAGGTGGCATTTTATCGCATCGTGGTTGGGAGCTCTGTTAACTGAATCTGAAACCGATTGAGCTGCCAGTTTATTTAGGGGATCTATCGTGAAAATTTAAATTTAATATAAGCTTCAGCGTACTGAAATAAGAAACATTTTCCATATAATTAATTAAAAATTGACTCGTTTCTGAAATAATCAATTTTATCTTCAATATCCCTCTCTCCGCATCTGTTTCTCTTCATTCAGGAGTTTGGTGTCAGATATACATTGACGGTTACATCCAATATATATTCTAGGGGGGCTTCTTTTGCCTTGAAGATATATTAGAGCTCACTAAAAAAAAATTGCCAGACATCATGTCTCTCTACATGCAGGATTTGTGCAAAAGGCAGTTATTTGATTTTGTTTGTTTTGGAATCCGTTATTTGAGTGAGCTTTAATACATCTGCTGGGAAAGTAAGCCCCGTATTGGATCTAACTGTCAATGAATATCTGACACCCAGCTCCTGAATGAAGACATAATGAAGAAAAACATGCTGAGAAAAGAATAGTGAACATAAACTTGATTATTTCAGAAACAATGCAGAATATTTAATTGAATTCAGAAAGTTTCTTATTTCAGTATGGTTATATTAAATTTAAACTTTTGCCATAGTTCCCCTTTAAGAAGCAATAAGAACACAAGGCTGCTGAATGTAGTTCTATATAATGTCCGTGAATTATAGGCGTTATCCAAAAATCTCTTAACTGCCAGCAATAGATTCTACAATGCACGTTGCATTTATTTTAATTAGGGACGCACCGAATCCAGGATTAGATTCAGACTTTTACAGTATAGTGGATTCGGTGCATCCCTAATTTTAATTGGAACAGACGTGTTTTTAGGCCACAAACAATCCTTTTTATCTGTAACAATAAAACCGCTTATTGTAGCTATCCTAGTATAATGAAGTGCTGAAAAGGATTTTAGCATTGCATTTTAACTTTTCAGTAACCTTTAGTACCTTAAAACAGTGGCGTAACTTTATAGAGGAAGCAAACGTCGCAGAGGCGGCTGGGAAAAGGGGGCCCCGGACAGCAGTGTGCTTTGCATCTCTCTTGGCTGAAACCGTATGGGTCCTGCAGCAAGTAGATGTGTGGCCGAAATCCATGCACTTGCATTATGCATCCGATCCAGCACACTTACATCTGTGCGTATGGGGCCAAAAAAATTGCCACATGTGGGGATGGAGTCCAGTACCAGCTTGGTAAACTGCTGTCTTAAGGCATGTGCCCCATATTGCAGCCCCCTTACCTGTAATACCCTGTATTCTGTTTAAATTGCAGTTCATTTAAGGTGTTGTCGCCTTGTTTACTTTGCAGCATTCTGTATAAGAGACTCTCTCCCCTTTGCATATTTGGTTTTCAGCCTCTTCTTGTTCCATTTCTTTAGCTGAGCTCATACTAACCCATTGCAGTTACTGTACAGGTGAATAGGTTTTCGACAGAAATCCCAGATCAAATACAGGCTGGGTGTTTAAATACATTGCTCCGTTCTGTCTCTGCAGCTTAACCCTTATTACTAAGGTAACGCGGTCAACGACACGTCGCATAAGTTCTTGGGGTAGGGCCAAGGGATCTGAAGTGCAGAACAATAGAAAAATAATAGATTTTTTTTTAGAAAGCTTCATCTATGGAACAGGTGCACATTCAATCATTTCCTTTCGCTTTCTTTGCACCTGTGTTTTCATGTCTTGTCGGTAGTTTCCTGATTGCAGCCTGATTCTTATAGTCGGTGCAGCACCCAAGTTCAGAGAGACACTTAGGGGGGAATTCACAAAAGTGGCCCATAAATAGCCTATTTTTGGAGTAAAAGTGATGGTAAACTGCAGTAATACTGCATATTCACAAATAGAAATTCGCCTAAATTCCGACTCCGCTGACATTTTTCATATTTAAGTGAAAGAGAAAGTTTACAGACACGTTTATGAATTTGTCTTTCGAATGACATTTTAAACATTTTCTCCTGACATTTTAAAAATGGAGTAAAGATTAGTATAATAACTCTTCCTCATGTATCGGATCAATTCTAAAATAATCTGCTCTGCTTTGGTTCATTCAATCTTCATTTCACACCTCTTGTTGGTGTCCCATTGGGGAATTATTATCATATTAATAGGGATTAGTATTTTATAGTCTCTGTCTAACCATATAAGCATAAAAGCCTCCTTAACAAAGCAAGTAAAACTCTTATTAATCAAAATAAAGTGTATTTTATACAATTTGATATGTAAAAAGTTTTTAAACTCACACTTGCATTATTTTACTAGTTTTAGCTTAATGAATGAGGCAATAATAGCAATTTGAGTGAATATATTATCTATAGGAAAAGAAAAGCCTCCAAGACATTTTTTTAAAGGTTTAGCAGCAGACACATGACCTAAGATATTAGTATATTTCTATACAAATCCCTTTATTATGCAAAATAGCATTTCTTCTATTTAGACCCTTCTATCTGGTTACAGAAGTTTAATTGCACAAACATGTAGGCAGATTAAGAAAGCCCAGGTTATCCTGAAAAAAGATGTATAATTTTCCTAGGTAAAATAAACCCCCTCCCCCAAAAATTCAAGTTTGATGGCTGATTGACAGGTGTAGTAAGAGCTAAAGACAAATTCCGAAAAATTTCTTTAAAGGGGAAGTAAAACCTAAAATAGAATAAAGCTAGAAATGCTGTATTTTGTATACTAAACATAAACTTACTGTGCCAGAAGCCTAATCAAACAAATTATGTATGTCACAGGGGGTCACCATCTTGTAACTTTGTTAAACATCTTTGCAAGACCAAGACTGTGCACATGCTCAGTGTGGTCCAGGCTGCCTAAGGATCGTCATAAATTATCAAAACAGCACAAGTAAAATATCTGCCAGAAGCCGATACAGCAAGACTGATTAGTAATCAGAATATGCACTGGGTCCTGTGTTGTCATGTAATCTAAAGTTGATTTTATAGTTTTTGTATTGTTTAATACAAGCTTTCTCCAACTCTGCACAACCAGTGGCTGCAGCAAAATAATCCTCCAAATAGAATCCCAGTTTATCTGTTTAAATCTGGCTCCATGATCTTTGTCCCTGCAGCTGGAGTTAGAAACGGTAAAGGGGATGTAAAGGCAAAAATGAAATCCAATACAAATCTCTGCACAGTCAATGACTGCTCTACAGGGAAACAAACAAAGCTGCTTGTGTTCTGCATGGCTGGGAAGTAAGACTGGGGCTCCCCCTGCTGTTCATAAGTATGATTGTTTCCCTGCTTTACCAAGAGACCGTCTGACAATTCCTATCCACAGCAGTAAATGAAGGGAGCATTTCACTGCATACAGTCAGGTTACTTATAAAAACAGTACACTTTTTTTTTTTTTTAAGTTTATTCGAGAGAGGTTTCTTTTTCATTAAAAAAAGTAAGCATGGGTTTTTATTTTTTTGCCTTTACGTGCCCTTTAAAATGTTGTGCCAAAGACAAAATTTGAAAACTGTGTTTAAAAGTCAAATTCACAAAAGTGGAGATTGTGAATTTGGTGGGAAATCCATAGTTTGGATATTGACATGGTTGTGATATGTGCGGGCTGTTTTTCATATCTAATCACAATTAGAGGTACACAATCTTGCTTTCTGATGTTGGGCGTATGGCCAGTCTAGTTCTATTAATCCTGTGGTCTTTCAGTTGGGCAGCTGTTTTGGCACATAAAGTGCACGTGTATTGTACATATAGTATTGTATTAGAAAATTGAGTGGCTTTCCTTCCATTAAATAAAATATATATTTGTTTTACAGTAAAATTAGCATGGTCAAGTAACTAGTGAAATGTCAAATAGTGAGGGCTAGAGTTCATTTGTGCATGAAACTTCATCTGGAGGACAGACTGATATCCATTACATGTTGAATGTGTGTAGCGATGTACCAGGCAAAGGTGACTGTCTTTATGTAGATAAGTCTTGCTGTTCCCAGACACCATGCAGCTGACTTCAAATTCTAGTGATGTACCGAATCCACTATTTTGGATTCGGCCTACACCCAAATCCTTTGCGAAGGATTCTGCCGAATACCGAACTGAATCAAATCCTAACTTGCATACGCAAATTAGGGGTGGGAAGGGGAAACATTTTTTCCTTTCTTGTTTTATGACGCGATTTCCCTCCCCTCATTTGCATATGCAAATTAGGATTTGGACTCGGTTCGGCTGGGCAGAAGGATTCGCCCGAATCCTGCTGAAAAAGCCTAACCCTGAACCGAATCCTGGATTCGGTGCATCCCTATCAAATTCATATGCCTGCCTCTCATCCATGCCCTTGTTTTTTTGTTTAGTTACAGATCAAGGAGTCGCCACAGGTCCCACTCTTCCTCCCGATCTAGATACAATGGCTCAAGCAGCAGATCTTGGTCATCCTCTAATTCCTCCCGCTCCTGCTCTCCATTCTCAAGCTGCTCTCGCTCCCGTTCTAGATCCCCCTGCCGTCGGAGGTACAGGAGCAGAAGTAGAAGGTAAGTTTTCCTTTTGGCCCATTTTGGATGCATATGGTACTTAAGAGTTCTCTCTGTTCCTGGCTTAACGTTTGTTTAATTTGTCAGATGTGAGTCTCGGGAGAGCTATAACAGGCAGAAGATACAGCACAAGGAGCGGGCAATTGTAAGTTTTTCCATGCACTTGATGCAACTTGCAGTGGCAATAGTTTTTGTTCCTTAAGTTATTTCCAGTTTTGAAAGAGAAACGGTTTTCATGTGTAACTGTGGTGTTTGGCCAAGTTATTCTATGAGAAGAGTAGCTATGGCTACTGTAAGTTCTGGGCTAAAAATAGTTTGGGCATTTTCATAATGAAAAGCTCATCTACTTTACCCAATGATGTTTCACGGGTGCTGTCAGCAAAGCATCCACCCTCTGCCCATGCAACGGTATTGACATGTCATAGGCATGTTTCTGATCTTGATGGAACTTGTATGGACTTCAATTAACTTTAAGTACACGTATTGGATCCGTTATCCGGAAGCCAGTTGTTCAGAAAGCTCCAAGTTACAGGAAGGCCATCTCCCATAGACTCTACTTTACAGGGGTGATTCACCTTTATGTTAATTTTCAGTATGTTATAGAATGACTAATTCTAAGCAATTGCAATTGGCCTTCATTTTTTCTTTTATAGTTTTCAAATTATTTGCCTTTTTCTGACTTTTTAGGCTTCAAAAGGGGGGTTACTGACCTCATCTAAAAAAAAAAAAGAATGCTCTGTAATGCTACAATTGTAGTGTTGCTATTTTGTATTACCCGTATTTCTAAGCATTCTCCTATTCATATTCCAGTCTCTTGTTTAAAAAAAAAAATGCAGTCACTAGGTTAATTTGGACACTTGCAACCAGATTGCTGAAATCTCAAACTGGAGAGCTGCTGAATAACTCTCAAAAATGAAAACTAATTGCAAATTGTCTCATGTCATTCTCTGTATCATCATCATCATCATCATCATCATTTATTTATATAGCGCTGTCAAGATACGCAGTGCTTAATATATCAGAATATCACTCTAAGTTATACTCGGTTACTTTAAAGGTGAACAGCCCCTTTTATAAAATAATTAAAAATTTTAAAATTGGCGTCCTATTTATCTATAATAATAAAACAATACTGTCATGCCAACTAAGATATACTAAATCCTTATTGGAAGCAAAACAATCCTATTCTGTTTAATGTTTACATTTTTTTTAATAGACTTGAGGTATGGAGATCCAAATTAGGGAAAGATCCCTTATGTGGAAAACCCTGGGTCCTGAGCATTCTGTATTTCAGATCCCATATCTGTAGTACATTTATAAAAGGGGTCCAGTAATCTAAATGCATGCCTTGGAGCATTCTAGAAGAACAAGCAGAACTGAGCAATTACATTATTGTAACAATACTACACTAATGCATAGAAACTGCCGGCATACAAAAGCCTAATTTGAATCTTAATAGAGTGATATTGATCTGTTATAATGATTCTGACTTGTAGGAGGAAAGGAGAGTCGTCTACATCGGAAAAATTAACAGTCTCATGACGAGATCTGAGCTCAAAAGCCGGTTTTCTGTTTTCGGGGAAATCGAGGAATGCACCATTCACTTCAGGGAGGAAGGGTAAGACATTATTTCCCCACCCCCTTATCATTTGTTGAATATCTTGCCAACCAAGAAAGTCACGTATCGGAAAAATTGCTGATAAATGTGACGGGATATTTAAATTAAAAGGGCAGTGATGTTTCCATTGCTGCAAGGTATGCTATTAGACAATAGTGCTGCCACTGATCTCTTGTGATGCTGTTGCTGTATATAAAATGTATTTTTTATTTTCTTCCCACATTTGCTATTTTACGAGCAGCATAAATAGTGCTGACTCCTAAGCATATTCTGGGTGTTAATGAACCCAACTGCACTCAGTAGAGATTGGATAGGAACAGGGATGGGTAGCCATGAATGCAAAGCATGTACAAGTTAACTATATGTCCACATACTAAATCTATTGCATGTTATATATAATCCTGCTCCTTTGTCCACTTTTGCATCTCATTATCTAGTGATAACTATGGCTTTGTCACCTATCGTTACACTTGTGAGGCCTTTGCTGCCATAGAAAACGGCCACAAGCTGCGACTTCCAGACGAGCTGCCCTTTGACCTCTGTTTTGGTGGCAGGAGACAATTCTGTAAGAGTACTTACGCTGATCTGGGTAAGTGTCTATTGCTTCAGGTTTGTTTTTTGTTTTTTCTGCCGAACTTTTTCTTTTGTGCTGGATGGCAGATGCCCTGTAGATGCAAAACACTCGACTGGTGTATAACGTCTGCGGTGTATAAGAAGACACATGATACCAAACTCTGTTGTATAACTTTTATTCCTGTTAGTCAATAGTCTAGACTAGGCTAGGGCCACACTAGGAGGACCTGCTCCTGGAAATAGTCTCCGCTTAGGTGCGGGTAGACGTGGTGGATATCTGCTGGGAAATGCGAACGCTCGCAGTTTTTTGTTGAAATCGGCCACATCTGCACCCGAGCGTAGACTATACTTCCAGGTGCAGGCAGAGCAGCATAAGATCCGCGGGAGAGCAGATCCACATTAGTGGTGCCCTATCCTTAAAGCGATACCGTCATGGGAAAAAATAATTTGTTACAATCCGTTAATAGTGCTGCTCCAGCAGACTTCTGCACTGAAATCCATTTCTCAAAAGAGCAAACAGATATTTTTATATTTAATTTTGAAATCTGACACGGGGCTAGACATTTTGTCCATTTTGCAGCTGCCCCAGTCATGTGACTTGTGCTTTGATAAACTTGTCACTCTTTACTGCTGTACTGCAAGTTGGAGTGATATCACCCCCCTTCCCCCCCCAGCAGCCTAACAGAACAATGGGAAGGTAACCAGATAGCAGCTCCCTAACACAAGATAACAGCCTTAATAGTAAAATCCAGGTGCCCCTGCGACATATTCAGTTACATTGAGTAGGAGAAACAACAGCCTGTCAGAAGAAAGCTGTTCTTTCCTAAAGTGTTGTCTCTTTCTGAAAGCACATGCCCAGGCAAAATGACCCAAGCTGGCTGCCTACACATCAATATTACAACTAAAAAAAAAAAAACACTTGCTGGTTCAGGAATGAAATTTTATATGGTAGAGATTTGCAGTGTAATTTAGAAATAAAAACATCATAAAAATCATGACCAAATCCCTTTAAGCATCGGACACTTAAAGTGGCTGTACACCCCCTTGTACAATGACTAGGACTTATGAACAATTTTCAAAAAGTAGGTTTGGCGCAAGAAATCTGGTTTATTTCTTGATGAAAAAGGCAAGCCGGGAAATTAAAGCTACTCCGTATTTGGTGCTTGTAATTTAGACTGATCCTTCCTCTCCTTTTTCCTCTCCTCAATCTTATTCAGGGTTTTTTCCCCTTTAAAAAAATAAATTTAGTTTTGGGTATTGAACAACTAGAAAACCAATTCACGTGTTAGAATTCCACACTGTGACTTAATATTCATTCCTGATCCATAAATTCTAAATATCCATTACATCTAATGGAGAGTCTTGGGTATTGATCCATGAAGTAAGAGATATCCGTCTGTTATTGTGAAGCATCATGATTTACTGGAGGGATGTCCCCGGCCTGTTATAATATACAGAGAATTGATTTGTAACCTACAGTCCTCATGCTATTAAACTGCTGCTCCCAGCATGCCCTGCAACCCAACCTCCAATAGGAGAAGCTGCCAGTTGTATGCAAGGACCTGGAACTTTTGCATCTGTTACTATTGTAAGCTGAAAAAATGTAAGTCGGCATTTATATTAAAAATGCTATGTTTTTTTGTCCCAGATTCAAACAAGGATGACTTTGATCCAGCGCCCGTTAGGAGCAAATTTGAAAGCCTAGATTTTGATACGTTATTGAAACAAGCCCAGAAGAATATCCGGAGGTAACGTTAGGAGCATCCGCTCAAGCAAAGAGATCAAACCTATAGAGTCTATAACCAAAACTATTTACCTCAAAACACTGGATATGGCCATTAATTAAAATGCATGACAATGCCGTTAAAGCAAACGCGTGCCCTATTTTTTTTTTTTTCTAAAATAAACAAGAAAATCATGATAAAAAAGGTTTAAAGACAATTAGATTTTTTTTAATGACATTTGTTTTTCTAACCTATTTAACAAATGCTTTAAGTGCATTCTGAATAATGTAACCATGTCTGTACTATATGATAAAAAATCACTATGCAGATTAAAAAAAAATCAATAAAAAAGATAAAATAGAACCAGTTTTTTTTTTTCTTTTCTTAAATCTGTTATTGTCAGTGTTGTATTTCCGCTTCATCCAGAAATTTGTTGTAAATGGATCCTGGAAATGTGCGCATTGCTTTGGTTAAAGGGCGAGGAACGTTTACATATGCCTCTCATACCACACCACCCACACTTTCCAATATGACCCCACTCTGTTATCCAGAAACTCCTTCTCCAGAAAGCTCCAAGTTATGGGAAGATTATCTCCCAAAGACTCCAATTGAATTCAATAATTAAAAAAAATTAAAACCTATTTCCCTGTATGAACAAAGCTACTTGATCCTAACTAAGATATAATTAATCCTTACTGGTGGTAAAACAATCTTGAGTTTCATGTTTAAATTACAGAAAGAGCCCTTATCTGGAAAACCCCAGGCCCCAAGCATTTTCGTTACCCGATCCCATACCTGTGCTAAAAGGCAGAGTGCAGTTGGTGGCCTCCAGAGCTGGCCACTTGGCTTCCTAATTCTCTGGGACTGTATTTATGGCTGATCATCTGGTTATCACTTCAGCTACACATTCACTTGTTGTGCTGTTGCCACCAGAGATTTAGGGACAGGAATAAGTGCCCAGAAATGGCAGCCCCACCCTGCATCACTACGGATTTCTATTAAAGGAGAAGGAAAGTTACTGAAGCCAATAGATTAGCCACAATAGTGCAAGCTATAACACTATATTTATTCTGTAGAATGCTTTACCATATCCGAGTAAACAGCTCTAGAAGCTTTCTGTTTGTTTAGGATAGCAGCTGCCATATTGGCTTTATGAGACATCACTTCCTGCCTCAGTCTCTCCCTGCTCACTATAGCTCTGGACTCGGTTTACAGCAGGGAGGGGGAGAGGAGCAAACTGAGCATGCTCAAGGCCATGTCCTGGAGGTTTAAGCTGAAAACAGGAAGTCTGATACAGAAGCCCATGTTTACACAATAGAAGGAAAGAAATGCTGTGTTTCTTTTGACGGAGGACTTGGCGCAGAATTACATTGAGGGTTTACTGATGTATTTATATAGACCTTTCTAATAAAGCTTACTTAATTTTAGCCTTTCCTTCTCCTTTAAAGGGCAATATTGAGGAGTATTACGGGAGGAGGGGCTCCTAGCTTTTTCCTTGTAATTTGTTTGCTGCTTGTCATGATCCCGTAACCTGCTGAGATTGCTCTCCTCTGTAGTGTGATGTCTCCATACTACAGCCTGCACAACCAGTGGAATTCTGGAAGTTGTAGTGAATTCCCTTGTATGGATGTGTGGTCCTCACAAAATGCTACAAAGTTTAACACGCGTATATGAATAGTGCGTATTGCTGTCATTGAGTGGTTCGAAGTGCCATGTGTATATATTAAAAAAAAAAAACAGGAGAAAGCTGTAAAGATCAGGCAAATAATAAAAAAAAAACTATAAAAAAAAATGACCAATGGCAAAGTTGCTAGAAGATCTTTAAAGAAAATAAAGGTGAATCAGCCCTTTAACATTGCTTAATGTTCTTCAGGCAATTGGACAGCAGCAGCCCAGAGAGGAGAGAATGGGGGGCAGGGTGGACAGAACATAATAAACCGTAAATAACTAGTGCTTTGCAGCTGCAGGAAATGTGATTAGCTCCCGTGTTACTGCACTTGGGTAAACTTGCCCAATGTTAGTAGATACACTTCTCAGCACAGTGGATACAGAATTTGTATGAAGTATTAATGAATATACAGGGGTAAATATACATATATATGGACTCTCACGGCAAAGAGGACAATCCTTAATGAAATCCATAATGCATGCACTTTCCAAACGACTGCTTATTATCCATCCTTCCTCTGCAGCAAGCCAGTTTTGCAAACGTTTTTGTGCATCAAAATATGCCTCTGAAGTTGTTCATTCAGAACACAGGAGGGCGCTCCAGAGCCACATATACACAATCATACAGTGATACAGAAGTGCATTTAAAGGGATCTAGCCTTGTACTTGCACTCACCTAAGGGGTTATGTAAAGTCAATTTGTTCTTCATAAGGATGCACCAAATCCTTGGTGAAAGATTCAGCTGAATCCTAATTTGCATATGCAAATTAGGGCCAGGATAGGAAAAAGTGGAAAAAAAATCTTCTTTTGTGACAGTCATGTGATTTCCCTACCCACCCCTAATTTACATATGCAAATTAGGATTCAGATTTGGTTCGGCCAGGCAGAAGGATTCGGCCGAATCGGAATCCTGCTGGAAAAGGCCAACCGTATCCTGGATTCTGTGCATCCCTAGTTCTTCAATAGGACCTCTCCTTCCATTTCATGTTTGAACCTAGTTTCTTAATGTCTTTAGGTCTTCATGGAGCAGTTTCTGGATCTACACAGCACTTGTCACAATTCCCCATACACTTGTGTTCTGCGTGTGCTACTCAGTTGTGATACAGGATATGTCCAGACCAGAGCTGGTATAGGCCAAAGGTACATTTCCCATAGACTAAGGACCTTGATTTCCTAGGGCAGTGCAGTCAACGATACTTACAGAACAATATACATTTTTGCAGTTCAAGTTGTTGCATCTTCTAGTACTGTCTTAGATTATTGTTCATATTACCTGAACCAGGCCTGGCCATAGGGTTGCCATATTTTCTTACCTTGGAGTCCAGATAGTGGGGCGGCACCAGTGATGCCAGGATGCAAAGGGCCAGGCTGATGATGACGTGGCTGCCTGTGATTGCCCATATCTCTCAGGAAGCAGTCCCTGCATCCCTACATCTCTGAACTCATTTCTATATATTCACCCAACCGCTTGCTATGCTCCTCTACTTACCTGCTGCTCAACTCTTCTCTCATTACCTCCTCACATGCTCGCTTTCAAGACTTTGCAAGGGCTGCACCCCTCCTCTGGAACTCTCTCCCACGGTCTGTCTGAATTTCTCCCAACCTTTCTACTTTCAAGACTTCAAGACTACCAAACGCAACACCACGTACAGTACCACATTTCTCACCCACTTAATTCGATCTTGCCCACTCCCACACCTTGTGTATTACTCCCTTCCCTTTAGAGTGTATGCTCCTTTGCATAGGGCCTTCCTCACCTTTTGAAATGGTATTGATTGTGATGTATGTTCTATGTATATAATTCATGTGATTTAGTTGTGTAATCACATTTACTTTACAGTGCTATGCAATATGTTAGTGCTATATAAATACTTGTAAATAATAATAATAAAAGCAGTGGACAGGCAGGTATTTTCACAGCAGATTTAAAAACCGGGCAAGTGGCAACCCTACCTTACCATCACACTCTACCTGCCTTCCATAGCCAGGGTGATTACTCAGCTCAGTGTGGTCTGGGCTGCTTAGGGATCGTCATAAATTATCAAAACAACACAAGTCAAATAATATCTGCCAGAAGCCGTTACAGCAAGACTGATTAATAATCAGAATATACAGACTGCACTGGGTCCTGAGTTGTCATATAATCTAATGTGGATGTTATAGTTTTTTTATTTTATACAAACTTTCTCCAACTCTGCACAACCAGTGGCTGCAGCAAAATAATCCTCCAAATAGAATCCCAGTTTATCTGTTTAAATATGGCTCTATGATCTTTTCCCTGCAGCTGGAGTTTGAAACAGTAAAGGGGATGTAAAGGCAAAACTAAAATCCAATACAAATCTCTACACAGTCGCCGATTGCTCTACACGGAAACAAACAAAGCTGCTTGAGTTCTGCATGGCTGGGAAGTAAGGCGGGGGCTCCCCCTGCTGTTCATAAGTATGATTGTTTCCCTGCTCAGCAGTTAGGGACCATCTGAAGTTTCATATCCACAGCAGTAAATGACGGGAGATTTTAACTGCATTCAGTCAGGTTTCTTATAAAAACAGTACACATTTCATTTTTTAATTAAAGTATATTGGAGAAAGGTTTCTTTTTCATTAAAGATAGTAAAAGTGGATTTTGTTTGCCTTTACATGCCCTTTAAAGACCTTTAGGCAATAGGACAGTAGAGGCCCAGAGAGGAAAGAATAGGGAACAGGGTGGACAGAACAGAGCAAGCAACCTGCAGGACAATCTGTGAAGGAATAAAAATGAGTCAGGCCAATGTCAAGAATTCACAGGTAAGGGCTAGAGCTAAAATAATTCAGACTAATGTTCAAGCAAGGGTAAGGCAAGTGACAAATGCTGAATTGCTGTTTCTAATAAGTCATTGTGGCCTTTGGGATTCATTACAATACCCAGAATGGGGGGAGAAACCATTTTAGGGGACAGGTGAAATGTCAGCCAAAAGGTCCCTGGTTTGAATGCCAGCAGTGGCTTACAATAATGCTCTCTACCTCTACTTCTTGGTAAAATGAGCTAAGAAATGGCTATGGAACATTTCCATTAGCAGTTTTTAGTTTGCCTTGGTTGCTTGGAGTACAGATACACACTGCAGCAGCCTTGTAGCATCTCATATTGGTAACCAGATTAAACGTAATAGTAGCAAATTTTGCTTTATCTAAAACTCACAAGTCAATTAACACCACCCTAGTGCATACGACCCAACTGACAGTTTTTCTCCAGACAGTCTAGATTTTGACAGCTCAGCTCGCAGTCCTGGATTGTTACTGAAATATCCCAACTTTCTCTTAGATCTCCTGCACTGAACAGCCAGAAAAATATACAATGTTTCTGAAATGTCATTAAATAAGAGGCTTTTTTTGGCAGAGAGCCCGGAATACTCGACAGCTGCACTTAGATACATTTGTAGCAATTTAAGATAAGCAAAGAAACAGTTGTAACTATTTAAGTTAAACAGGTCTCTTGGGAGAACTGAGACTTACAGCTTAAAGGACAATTCACCTTCATTAGCAAAACTTTTCAAATGTTGGGAGGTATGCTAGAGGAACAAAATAACTGCTGCTGCACGTAAAAAGGGTAAGTTCTACACATCTTTTGCGTAGAAGGGAGTTGGGAGTTGCAGCATTTAGAGGCCCTTAGGTTGGCCATCCATCCCGAATTACCTTTTGCCTCAGAGGATCCACTAAAGTACATTAGAGACTAAGTTGTAGGTCTGGACAAAAGACAACAAAGCACATTAGAGCATAACAGATTTACAAACATAGCTGTATTAGAAGTCAACATACTACAGGTATAGGATCCATTATCCATAAACCCTTTACCCAGAAAGGATGCTATGGCCACCTCCCGTAGACTCCATTTTATCAAAATAATTTCCTAATTAACAGTACCTTGTACTTAATCCAAATTAAGATATAATTAATCCTTATTGGAAGCAAAACCAGCCTATTGGGTTTATTTAATGTTTATATGATTTCCTAATAGTCTTAAAGGGGTGGTTTACCTTTAAGTTAACTGTTAGTATGTTATAGAATGGCCAATTCTAAGCAACTTTTTAACTGCCTTAAATTTTTTATAGTTTTTTAAATATTTGCCACCTTCTGACTCTTTCCAACTTTCTAATGGGGGTCGCTGACCCCATCTTAGAACAAATGTTCTTTAAGGCTACAAATACAGTATATTGTTATTACTACTTTTTATTACTCATCTTTCTAGTCAGACCTCTCCTATTCATATTCCAGTCTCTTATTCAAATCAATGTATAGTTATTAGGGTACTTTGGACTTGCCGAAATTGCAAACTGTAGAGCTGCAGAATAAAAAAAACTCAAAAATCACAAATAATTGAAAATGAAAAACAATTGCAGAATATCACTCTCTGCATTATACTTAGTGCATTTAAAGGGGAACAACCCCTTTAAGGTATGAATATTCAAATTACGGAAATTTCCCTTATCTGGAAAATCCCAGGTCCCAAACATTCTGAATAACAGGTCCCATACCTTTATCCCTAGTCCCCAGTTAATTGTTCCCTCACCTTTAGACTGTGAAAACGCTCTAGAGGTCGCTCTAATTTTACTGTTTTGTTCTGTAACCTTTCTTTCTTAATTTATTATAATTTATTATAAGGCCACCCGTTTGTTATAATTTAATGTAGAGCCCTCCAATGACATTTTGGGAAACCATTTGTGTTCCTATTGCTTCCATTACTTTTGTAAAGCACTAGGTGTCCCCGGTGATCATTCCACAGCAGTAACCCATTGCTACAAGATAACATATTCATTTAACCATTTTACTTTGTAATAGAAAACCTCTTTGCATGTAGAATTCCGTATCTAAATGAATTTATGTCTTTGTTGCAGGGGTAGAATTCCTACATAAATAGACCAGTGCATATAGCACCCTTACAGTAAGGGGGAAAAAAATCCCCTAAAGAGACTTGAGGTTCTCTAGTTAATGGTTGGCAATGCTGCAGGCACTGAAGGCAGGAGGTAGTCATTAAATGTATAGCCTTAGTCCTCTCCGCGTTTCCTCGATTCATACCGAGGTGCGATGCTCAGATCTCAGATATAAAATGCTTGCTATTTATAAAAAGGAAAAATGCTGATATAGCTGGTAGCAAAGCGAACAGCTGTAGCTGCTTTGAATTGATCTTTATTTATATATATATATATATATATATATATATATATATATATATATATATATATATATATATATATATATATATATGGATTTTTTTTCATTTGGAGCACCCTAAAGAGCAGCTGTATAGCTAGGAAAGAGAGGCAGTAAAGCTGCATGGCGGTTAGCTCTTTGTAAGACAATGGGATCCAACGTGCTTCCAACGCTGATCTACAGCCCCCAACAGCCTTGGACAGCAGTGCTATAAAACCGACTGTATAAACCACATAGCGTTGTGGCAGTTTCATTTCAGGGTAGAGGACGAGATTACTTGAAAAGATCCGACTGCTCCCAGTTCTAAAACAATTGTGCAGTTAGCAATAAAAGGTGAAAATGATACAAACCTTGGAGGGGAAAATGAGCTTCCACCATGATAACTAAAAGGCAAACTAAAACCAATAAGTGCGTATGGGCTGTGAATCCAATCTACTTCCATAAATGGTAAGATATGACAGTTTCCTATACGCATATTCCCATCATCATTTATTTATATGGTGCCAGCAATTTACACAGTTTTACAATCATAATACAGATATAGGATCTGTTATCAGGAAAAACTATTATCCAGAAAGCTCAGAATTATGGAAATACACTCAATTTTAATCAAATAAGTTAAAAAAAAATTCCCTGTAATAATAAAACAGTACCTTGTACTTGATCCAAACTAAGATATAATTAATCCTTATTGGAGGCAAAACAATCCTATTGGGTTTAAATAACATTGGTGTTTTAATAGACTTAAAGGGGTTGTTCACCTTTAAATTAACTTTTAATATGACACAGAGAGGGATATTTTGAGCCAATTTGCTATTGGTCTTCATTTATTTATTTATTTTTTTAGTTATTTAGCTTTTTATTTAGCAGCTCTCTAGTTTGGCACTTCATCAATCTGGTTGTTAGGATCAAATTTACCCGAGCAGCCATGCATTGATTTGAAAAAAAAGAAAAAAATGAAGGCCAATTGAAAATTTGATAGATTTAGTCATTCTATAACATACTAAAAACATTAACTTAAAGGTGAACCACCCCTTTAAGGTATGGTGATCCAAATTATGGAAATACCCCATACCCAAAAAAAAAACCCCAGGTCCCAAGCATTCCGGATAAAATGACCCATACCTGTGTAGCAAACAAAAAGCAATAAAGGTTGCATATTGATACAGAAGAGCTTACAATCTAAAGAGTGGTATAACTGCTGAGCTGGACCTGCTGTCATGGTTCCATTAACAGAGACATTTTCCAAAGGCACACATACATATAGAATATTTCAAATACGTTCTTTGTATCGTGTCCCTATTTGTTTCACCCTCAGACCTTTCTTCCAGAGTAGATAGAATGATTATAATAGAATGATTATAAAGAACTACTTTCAGTGTTGGACTGGGACACCAGGGGCCCACTCTCAGTACTAATATTCTTTATCTCCTCAATCAACCTCTATTCTCCTAGTCTGTTTTTTTTTACATACTATAATCTATTATTCCATCTATTTAGCCTCTTTGTTCTCATAGAAATAGGGAATGGTCATGAAATAGGCCAAAAGTTTAGCAGCATGAGGGTCCACTGACATCTGGGCCCACCGGGACTTTTCCTGGTCTCCCTGTGGGCCAGTCCGACACTGACTACTATGATGTGTGCACTAAAGTGGATCTTGATAGTGATCCAAAATACTGCACTTCTGATATAAACATGATGGTAAAGCTTGATGCTATCTGCTGAAACAATAAATAACATATCCCCAGGACAGTTTCCAGTTACTATACAAATTACTCGACATCCTATCTGTATGGATTGGGCTAAATCAATAGTCCTTACACTGATTAGGAAACATGCAGGTGGCAGTAGATTTAGGGGAGTCCAGTGGCGTTATTAGATATTACTGGGCCCCAGAGCAAATTATTTTTCAGTCCCCCAAAAGGTCTAGATGTTGACCTGTTAAACCAGTATTTATTGAAATTGTATATGAATAAGGTCCTCATGGGGCCCCTATAGCACACTGTCCAAAGGGTTCCTACATCATAGCATTTGCCTTATTGTGAGCCACAAAATTGTAGCAAAATAAATGACATGCTTGAGCTTCCTACACAGTTAAGATTTAATGTTAAGCATGTACAATGTACAGATATAGGGCCTGTTATCCAGAATGATTGGAACCTGGGACTTGGATCTTTCTGTAATTTGGATCTTCATACTTTAAAGGAATTGTTCAGTGTAAAAATAAAAACTGGGTAAATAGATAGGCTGTGCACAATAAAAAATGTTTCTAATATAGTCAGTTATCCAAAAATGTAATGTATAAAGGCTGGAGTGATTTGATGTATAACTTGTCAGTCAGATCACTACTTCCTGCTTTTCAGCTCTCTTGGTTTACACAGACTGGTTACCCTGGTTACCAGGCAGTAACCAATCAGAGACTTGAGGGGGGGCACATGGGTCATATCTGTTGCTTTTGAACCTGAGCCGAATGCTGAGGATCAATTACAAACTCACTGAACAGAAATGTACCATGTGGCCCCCCTTCAAGTCGCTGACTAACTCAGAGTTATAGAGCTGAAAAGCAGGAAGTTGGATTCTGGCTGTTTTATTAGACTTCTGTTCACTCCAGCCTTTATACATTACATTTTTGGCTAACTAACTATATTAGAAACATTTTTTAGTTTGCACAGCCTATCTATTTACCCAGTTTTTATTTTTACACTGAACTATTCCTTTAAAGCTCATTAGAGAAGAACCAAAGCTTAAAGGAATTGTTCAGTGTAAAAATAAAAACTGGGTAAATAGATAGGCTGTGCAAACTAAAAAATGTTTCTAATATAGTTAGTTAGTTATAGTGATAAATCTCTAGGCCGGTGCAGTAACGCAATATATAAAATATAGCAATTCTAGTCATATTTGAAATTAGAGGTTATTTAACTACAATGTAATTTCACCTTCCCAGTGATAGTGATGAGTGAATCTGTTCCGTTTCACTTAGCCAAAAAATTTCTGGAACACATTGAAGTCAAATTTTTTTTTACACACGATCATTTCTTATGCGTTTTACAATTTTGTTTTGCTCCAAATGCATTAATGTCAATGGGAGTGTTTTTCTTGTCTCTGCGACTTTTTTGTTCAAATGCATTAAAGTCAATGGGCATTTTTCTTATGGCGACATTTTTGTCCAAATGCATTAAAGTCCATCGGCGTTTTTTCTTGTGGCAACTTTTTTGTCCAAATGCATTAAAATCATTGGGCGTTTTTTCTTAAGGCGACTTAAAAGCCAGTTTCGTGAAAAAATTGGCAGATGGTGAAATGCAGAATTTCTCTGCAAATCCATGGCTGGCGTAAAAAATCGCTCATCGCTACCCAGTGACTCTAATGCATTTTGTTGACATTTTCTCCAGTTTTCCATACTCTTAAGGCCCCCATACATGGGCCGATAAAAGCTGCTGACAGACCGAGTTGGCAGTTTAATGGCCCGTGTGTGTGGGGCCATCCGACGGGCTTCCCCAATCGATATCGATCAGGCAGGTTAAAAATCCTTTCGGATTGTGGTTGCATTTATGCGGTCCTGCGATCCGACCGCCCGTATCGGATCCATTATGATCCGATCATTGGGCCCTAGGGCCCATGATCGGATCTGCCAGACATCACCAACTTCAATGTGGGCAAATCAGGGAGAGATCCGCTCGTTTGACAATGTTGTATCTTTATGTCTATGGCCACCTTTAAACAAAGTGAAACCCCTTAAGCTGGTTATCTCATCACTAGTTATGTCTGTCCCTACTGTAGGCAACTTTAGTTCTGCAGATGTTATCATCCTCTGTGTATCCGTAGGCTTTATATTGCTGTTTATATTGATATGTACATGCACACTCAAGGTGACCAAGGTTTGGGTAAAACACATGCACACACATTTCCTCTTTAGATCCTAAATCAGCTCTTTGTGCTCACCTCATGATGCAATTAACGGCAAGCCAGCGTTTCTGCTATAAGTGCCTTTTACATCCACTTCAAGAGATTTCAGCTTTAAAATTACCCAGTGGCGACGTGACTGAATTCAAGAATCAATTTCTTTTGGCATAAAACTAGAGGGGGGTGGAGAAGAAGAAGACAAAAATCATACAAAACCTTTACATCCTTTTATTTTTATGGTTAAATTTACTTTAAAAAAAAACAAAAAAAGGCGTCACAATTTGAGTGTCAGCAGAAGGCGTAATTAGCTCCAGCCTTCCCTTGACTCGGATCGGATGAGGTTTACATTAAATTTGTTCCCTGAGATACTTACGGGCTGTGAAAACCGACTGCGTCTATTAAAGATATGCACAATAAACCGTTGTCAAAATATTCTTGACCTTTTGTCTTTTTGCCAAAATGGCCGCGGAAACGGTGGAAAATATGATGTGCTCGCTGATATTAAAAACTGGTTTGCCATAGAAACTCCAACTATTCATAGCACACAACCTTGACATGCACTTAATGAAGAGCGCAAAGGCAAGAATGCTGCTTTTGTTTGAAAGAATGGCAGCTATAGACAGTAAAGTAAATACAGACGGCTCGCAGAGTTTATATTAGGTGCGGGAGGGAATCGACATCACGCCGACTGTGTTTACCTTGCTAAGATGGCAACTATCAAACAGCTAAAATGGCTCCATTGAAAATTGAAAATCACAGTCAGTGCCGGTAACCTTTTGCCATATAGTGAGGCATTTTATTATCTCCGTAGGAAGATTGATGCAGTCGGACTTTGAGAGCAGAGGCAATTTTTGTAAATTAAAATTAATTTCCAAGGTCCAAGCAGGGTACTACCTTGCGTGTGCTTGTTATGAATTGCATCTACCATTGCAGGCAGGGATTCATGAGTTTAAACCTTTTTATATTTTGTGGACTTTCCGCTATACCACTGAGCAGTGCAGGTCTGTATAAAATATATGACATAAAACAGCCCATATAGAAAATACTATGTGTAATAAAAGGCACAGTATTTTCCCAGGGGCAGTAACCCATAGCAATCGATAAGATAAGAAAATGCTACTTTCTGATTGGTTGCTGTAGGTGATAAGAACGGTAGCAAACTTTATAGTGCATAAACTTCTAGTGGTTATTTACTAAGTGCAGGGCTAGGTGCAAAAATATAAACCGGGCCATTCATCCATGTTTTTTGCAGTTTGCAACCTGACCTGTAGGTTAAAACAGGGGGCCCCAACCCCCAGGCTGCGGACATGCCTGAACTGGGCCAGCGAGCCGAGTCCGCATTTGACATGGACGCACCGAATTTGACGAGGATGCACCAAATTTTATGCGGATGTACCGAATTTGACGCTGGCACGCCCGAATTTTACACAGCACGTGCAGTTGACGCACCCCTGGGCATAAATTCTGGCTTTACACAGGTCTCTGGGGCAAAAAAGGTTGGGGACCGATGGGTTAAAAGACAAAGTAGACAAACATGGGTCCACTCCATAAATAAAGCAGTGTCTGTATTTGGCACCAATGTATTAATTAGAGGCAGGGGAAGGCAAAAAGGCACCCAACCCCTAACTAAAAGGAGAACTAAACACTAAAAATTAATATAAATGCTATAATGCCATATTTTATATATTAAAGGCTACTACTATAGGCATTTAAAGTGGTCACATGAGTTTCCCATCTTAGATTTTGTCAGGAATGTCAGTGACACGCACATGCTCAGTGGGCTTTGAATAACTGTTGAGACGCTAAGCTTAGGGGGCATCACAAATAATTAAGCAGAAAATGTGGTTTGCCTGTGATGTAAGCTCATGCTACAGCTCTGATTATTAAAATCTGATGCTAATTGTGCTGGTTTCTGAGCTGCCATGTACCAATAATTATTCACTAATCAGCCTCATATTGTGACATTTATATTATATATATTCAGTATCTTGTGCTTGTGACATTTTTATTATACCATATATATTCAGTATCTTATGCATCGGCCCGAAAGCTCAGTAACTGACAGCAGCACAGAGCAAGTGCAGTGAATCTTTAGAGACACAGATCTTTAATGCTAAAGGGCTTTAGTTCCCTTGGGCTGGTGCAGAAGCCCAAAACATAATGTACAACATTTCTAGCCTACTTCTTTAGTTGAGCTTTAGTTCTCCTTTAAATGTCATTAAAGGAACCGTAACAGCAAAAAATGAAATGTCTTAAAGGAATTACAATATCATGTACTGTTGCCCTGCACTGGTATAACTGGTGTGTGTCTGTCTAATGGTGTTATCTGTTATCCATTAGTTAACCTGTGCTTACAGCCATTTTTCAATTTCCGTCATTGCTCCACAGCAGCTTGTTTATATGAACAATAGTAGTGTTTCTGAAGCAAACAGATCAGGTTTACCAGTGCAGGGCAACACTACATGATATTTTCATTACTTTAAAACATTTACATTTTTTGGTGTTACTGTTCCTTTAAGACTAGTAAAATTGGGAGGACCGGGGTCGGACTGGAGCATTGGGGGCCCAACGGGGCTGCGACAGGAAGGGCCCTCCTGGGAGTCACCAGGGGCCCTCTCCCAACTTCTAAACTTCACTTCTTCACTGCAGGCTGTAATGGAGCCCTGTACTAGGGTTTCCACCTGTCTGGTTTTTACCTAGAGAGCAGGGTTTTTTGAAGGGCTGTCTGGGTCAAAACTGCCTGCCTGGAAATTAGGAAAACCAGGCCAGGATTTCCTATGATATCCAATTGCCGATTGCCACATCATAGCTCCGCCCCTGATGTCATGGCCTGTCCCCACTGCATCACGGACCCGCCCCCATTAGGTTGCGCTGTTTTATGAAAAATTTATAGGGCCTGCTTGCTAGGTTACATGAGCCAATGAATGAACAGAGCTGTGCCCACGCTTCTTCCTGTTATATTATGAACGCATACTTCCCAACTGTCCCGTTTTCAGTGGGACAGTCCCGCTTTTGACAGCTCAACCTGCAGTCCCGCGTTTGTACTGAAAAGTCCCGACATTCTCTGCACTGAACAGCCAGAAATAGAAAAAAAGTTTCTAACTTAATTGGCTTTTGGCAGAGAGCCCAGGTGCAACTAACATACTTTTTAGATAAGCAAATAGGTAATTGTAACAATTTATGTGTGATGTGTGGGTGGGGTTTTTTCCGACCCACGCCAGCCCGAAACCCGACCTCCCTCCACCTGTGCCTGCCCGCACCCGCCTACCGGCTTCCTTTTATAGACCCACCCCGCCGATGACAACACAAAAGGGGCGGGGCAAGCAAGCGAGTGGCTATAAAGCTGGCCGGCCCGCATATCACTAATAAGAAGGTCCCGTGGGAAATGTTAGACTCACAGCTTAAAGGGCAATTCACCTTCATTAACAAAACTGTAATAACAGAAAAAAAGCACAGAAATATGTTCAAGCACAGAAATATGTTCAAGGCATTTTAGGTCGCCGCAAAAACGAGGCGATTAGTCGCCAGGCGACCAAATCTCCCCTAAACGCCCAGTGTGGCCTGACCCTTAGAGCTATTTAATTTTACATTTTTTTAAAAAAAATTGTTACTAACGCTATGAAGCAATATGAAGAGGCACCACCTCATTAACCATGAAATGAATGATATCCCCACTGCAACACACACACAATAGACAGCGATAGAATTGCTTAGAAAGCTTTTTCTTCACTTCGTGGCAATTTTTTAAAGTTATGCTATATTTACCTGCTAAAATTAGATATATATGCAAATTCTGTGTAACGTATACAAATTAAGATAAACCGTGTATTCTCTATAATACACCAAACAGATCTTTTGTGCCACTAACCCCTCTCTCTGGATTTATTCGCTTATTAGATTCTTCTGTGCGTAGGAAAACCTAAGCCTGGAGCCAGCGTGTACATTCAGCGAGATCCAACCAAAAATACTAACGTCAAATCACACAAGGCAATGGAAATAAAACACAAAGGCTCGCCTAGAATGGCCGTTTTAAAATGAGTTTTACAAGTTCAAATGTTTGGTGCACTTAAAGCAATGTCATAAATCTCTCCAGTTCAATCCCGCTGTTCTCTAAAAGCAAAGTGCAGTAGTTTAGCTTAATTATAATTGCTCCACTCCTGCCATCGAGGGCCTAAGAAATCAGGGAATAAAGAGGATTAGTACCAGGTTTCATTCCTTGAATATCCCTGATTCCTGTGCATTTGTTATCCAACTGATCGTCCTGGATATTCATTCTTTTTAAGCTCCTTACATGTTCCTCATGATTTCTGTGGCGTGGTAAGCACTTACTGGGTCCCATGATGTGGAGGTCGTTTCTTAAAGCGACAGTATAAGATTCATAGCTTGCATCGGAAACAAAAAATGCAGGGATGCTCCCAAGCCAAACATTTTAAAATCCGCTTCACACTGCACAAATATCTGGCAAATTGTGTGGGATACTTTTCAGAAAAGTATCTTTCCATAATTTGGATCTCCATGCATGATTCTACTAAAAAAAATCATTAAAAGATTAATAAATCCCAATGGGATTGTTTTGCCTTCAATAAGGATTGATTATATTTTAGTTGGGATCAAGTACAAGATACTGTTTTATTATTACAGAGAAAAAGGAAATTTTTGAATTGTTTGATTAAAATGGAGTCAGTGGGAGAAGGCCTTCCTGTACATCAGAACTTTCTGGATAAGGAGTTTCCAGATCCCATAGAACAAATCCCATACCTGTACAGATAAAAGCTCAGCTTTTCTGGTTAAATAGTTGTATTTCTTGCCTGAAAGGGACTGACTTGCCTTGGCAGTAGTTCAATTGTCTATAAGCACAGCAGCTAGGTCTGTGTTTTTTACTTTCATACATGGTTGGACTGGGCCTGCGGGACACTTGGTAAAAACCTGGTGGGCTCCAGCCAACCCAGATCCTCTCCCTGTAGATGCTCGTCTACAGTCACAAGTTAAGAAATCTGAAAGAGGGAAAGGTCAGGGGTGTAACTACAGAGGAAGCAGACCCTGTGGCTACATGGGGGCCCAAGAGGTATAGGAGCCCCATGAGGCCTTAATTAATTTACAATTTCAATAAATATTGGTAAAACAGGTCAGCCTGTAGACATTTTGGGGCCTTAACAATACCGGCTGGTTGACAACCCTAGTTGCAGCCCTGATGGGCCTAGCACACCCCAGTCCAACACTGCTTCCATAGCTTCCGCTTGTCATGCTGTGACCTCAAGAAGTCTATAGAGGCAATGTGCCTCAGGCAGTGGCATAATTTGGGCACCCAGGCATGCAAAGTGGGTTTTTTTTTTTTGCAAAAAAACTGGGAGTGATCCATGACAAGTGCAAAATCAAGGGTCACATTGAATTTAGCATGTCTTGCGTATCACATGCAAAATTGCAGGTAATGGTGAGGTAATGGTAATGCATCGTGGGCTCCTTGTTCACCTGCCCCCCACGGTTATGCCACTGGCTTCAGGGTATAACTTATCTACAGTCACAGATATTTATATTTATAAACTATATATGAATAAAAGTCACACTTCATAGTAGTAATAAAAAGAAGATAAAATTAACTGCAACGGAGAATGCATATTGATGCAATTCATTACAGTATTTGCATCATAACACACAGCTGCACTTGCCCCCATCCTGCCTCTTCTGATGAATGTTACACAACTGCGAACACTGACACTGGGGATCCCTGGAGCTACTGACAAAGAGTTTTGTAGCACAAGTGCCAGGGCTCTAAACGAATTGCAATGGAAACTGGATACTGACACAATTCATTCAGGTACTTGTGTCCAAACCTGCTCCTGCGCTTGGCTTCCCTTGTGTCCTCCCTACCGTTTCTTATGAATAGTGCACAACTGCGTCTATTGACACTGCTGAATTGGATACAAATACTATTTTGTGTAATCCAAAAGTAATGCAACTCGCCCCCCCCTGGAAATACTAGACGCAACCTGATTAGCATCCAAATCTAACCAGCAACTACACCTGAATTAGGCAACAATATGTAAACAAACTTGATGATTTGAGAACGAAATTGGAATTTGCACCCTGCAAATATATATAAAAAATATATTTTTATTTAAATTAGCATTAAAACTCAGATACATACTGACCCCACAAGGCCCACCTTACGCGTTTCGCACCCTCCGGCGCTTAGTCATAGGTGTCTCTGTGACGTGCTTCCCCGATCAAGATCTGGCCGATAGTCGGCCAGATCTTGATCGGATGGGACTAAAAATCCCATCAGATCGCGGCCGCATCTGTTTGTTGCATCTGTTTGTTGTGATCCAACCGCCCGTAAAGCCACCGTAGGATCCGATCGTTGGGCCCTAGGGCCCACGATCGGCTCAGCCCGATATTGCCCATCTCAAGGTCCGTGTATGGCCACCTTAAGGCTATTAAATGCAAAGAACTCTGGCTGATGCACACAGAACAATGCCAGTTGAACTCCCACACAAAAATTCTCTCTTGATCATTTATTTTGAAAGTCAAATTGCTGAGAATATTCGTCAACCAGGGAACTTTCCATTGAATAATCTGTGGACAGGGGACACCATGGCATTCCTTCAACGCACCAGCCCCTCAAAAATCTTCAACAGGGAGGCCTGAAGCCCCTTGCCCTTCCACTACATCGCTACCCATCTCCAGCAGCATAAAAGTTTGTAATGGCTGGAGATGGAGAACTGCCATTCAGCAGACCCTACAATCCAGGCTTCTTTGCATCCTGGAGCCCCAGGAACCACATGCAAGTTCTAATGAAAATGTGCTCCAAATGCCAAAATGTGTGAGGGCTTGTGGCTAGCTGAAAGATGGAGTGAAGCTGATCTCCAAAACAGAAGGACCTGAAGGTGTTTATTAGGGATGCACCAAATTCACTATTTTGGATTCGGCCGAATCTGAATCCTGCTGGAAAAGGCCGAATCCTGGCCGAATCCCGAACCGAATCCTGGATTCAGTGCATCCCTAGTGTTTATACAAGGGCCAACCATGCATGATATCCAACCAACAGGAGTGTAACTAAAAAGAAAGCAGACCCTGCGGCTGCAAGGTTGGCCCAGGAGGTATAGGGGGCTCTATGAGGCACTAATTCATATACAATTCCAATAAATATTGATACAACATGTCAACCTCTTTACATTTTGCACTTTACAAAGTTATTTGCTGTGGGGCCCAGTAATGTCAAGTTACACCACTGCCAACCAATCTGCCTTTCTATACGGCTATTCTTCACTTCCTCATCTGCAAGTGAAGCCTATACTGGCAGATATGAAGCACTGACACAATACATTACTAAACATGCCCAATTCATGAAACCATTGATATCTGTAGTACATGATATCTATTAGGATTGCCAGGCAACCACATACAAAAATCTTATGAATATCGGTATACATATAGAGGCACTTATCCACATCAGTTCCTAAATCACAAGATTGCCCCTCATCCTATCAATCTTTTATAGTGCTGAGTTTGACTACTGATATTGAGTGGGAGCATCAACATTAGACATTACAGTCCAGCAGGTACAATTCCTTTTTTGTTCTTAATCACGTGTGCTTGCTGACATTTTTTAGTACATAGCAAAATATTCAACATTTTCTATTAATAGAGAAATTACAGTCCCCTTTGAAGATGTTATGTTGTGCTGTACTCCTGTGTTTCATTATTTTGGACACATGGACTCATTTTATTGCCTTATTGTCTGTTTTCTTTTATATTTAATATGGTGTGAAATGGAAGCGTTACCAGTTTCTGGCACGTGTCATTTGCCCTTTTCTGCATCATGCCTTCAGCTAGGCAAATTAACAGCTACATTTCACTGATTCATTAGTTAAAAGTGGATCTGGCCCTACTTAGGTTTCTTGTCTGCTGTAAATTACCGTGCTGCAAGAGCAGGGATGATGCCTTTGGATGTGATTTAATTGCAGAATGTGAGATTTGAGAGTTTTAAAGATCCAGTAAACCAACTCATATTTGTAAAATGATTTGTCCAATTACTGAAACCTTCAAGCAGTCTTCTCAGAAGGCAAACTATCTTTAATATTGCTTAATATGCTATCAGTTCAGTTCAGAAAACAACAACTGTGACACTAATATTTTTATCAGTTTGAGTATGTACAGTATGTATGTTTAACATTATTTATAAAGAGCTGTAAAGAAAAACAGAGCTGTGCAATCTTACAGTATATAAAAGCACAGACAAGGAGAACAAGTAACATACAATAAATATATATAAATACACAGAGCATCAGTGTAGGGTCGGACTGGGCACGTGTCAGGTAGAAACCCGGGGGGCCCCATCGACCCAGAACTGCACCCACATACAGCCTGCCCTCCTCCCTGATCCCTGAGGGGGGTCGTGGTTTGGGCGGGAGGCCTCTAAGGGGGTGGCCACAGAGGTAGGAGGGCCCAGAGGGTGGGCAGGGAGCCCAGAGGAGGAGGCAGGAGGCCCCGTGGCGGAAGCCCCAGTAGTCCTCCAGGCCTCCAGGCCTCCAGTCCGACGCTGCTTCAGTGCCATGTGGCAAGAGAGACACTAGGAAGGAGGTCCCTGCCCTGTAGAGCTTACAGTCTAAGTGTTTATATACCATTGTAGAGTCCTTTGCTACATCCAGAATTTGGCCTTAATGCCTTACCATTGCTGGAACAATGTAGATGTTTGGACAGATCAGTAGAATCTCATCTGCTCTTTTCATCGTATACAGTATGTAACCAGCCTGGGTCTAGAAGTGAGGGGATCCAAAGCTACTGGCCATCAATACACTTGAACACTGTCACTGCTGGTGTGATCTATCGAATATGATGGCTATTGGCCCATGTATGACTGCCATCAAACTAAGCTTAGACAGAAAGTTGACAATGTAAAATAGGTCAATATATATATAACTGTATAAATAGAGCTTATATATCTCTAAATACAAAAAGGATGTCACGATCGGCACCCTAAATCCAGCAGCCGCCTTTCACTTCGGGTGGAGCCCTCTGCTAATTGGATGCTGCCAGGTCTTAATAAAAGAGGAGCCTGGCAAGAGTTCTGGACGAGCAAAAGGGCATGATTGTTTACCAAGGATTTTGGACGGAAGGCCACAACTCAGGAAGAACCAAACAGAATAACGTGGTCAGACAGGCTGGGTCGGTGCAGGCAGAGTTCAAGCAAGGTCAGACAGGCTAGGATCAGGATAGGAGAGTTCAGAATAATCAGGCAGACAGGCAAGGATCAGTATTGGAGAGTTTGGAATAGTCAGGCAGACTAGGGTCAGGATTGCAGAGTACAGAGTAGTCAGGCAGGCAGGCAAGGGTCAATATCAGTATAACAAGCTGGATTCACAAAGAATACGCACCCAGGAACGAAACAAGTTAGACCCAACAACGGCAACAAATTCGAATTGAAATCCCTTTAAACACATTTGAATTTCTCGCCAATGAGCGATGACAGCATCACGCCGGCGCTTAAAACCCAGAAGTGCTGCGCGCCATAGGAATACCGGCACTCAGAGAGAGAGAAGCACGTGGCGGGCATCCCCGCCGGAGGCACGGTGGGTCGTCTCCTCCGGCCAATAGACCACCAGGGTAAGAGTTTCTTACAAAGGATTCTTAATAAAAGGATAAGTGCAATGATGAAGACTAAGTAAAGAAAAATATCACTGTCCTAAATAGTTTACAATCTAATTAAAGCTGGGGAAAGAAACACAGAAATCATTTTTGGCCGGAACTGGCTAACAAAAACTAAGAGTTTTAGAAAAAACACTTCCTTTAGCAGGTTGGTTTTGGGCATAGAGATATTGGAAATTGGAAGAAAGATTCCAGAGTCTCAGAGCAAGAAATGGCCTGAATGGGTTCTTGTGGAATGAGAAATAGCTTGTCAATCAATCAAATTTCCTAGGAAACCAAGGGGAAATTGCTGGATTGCAAAAGAAAAGATAGAAATCTAAAAAAAAATCCACATGCACTTGATCTGCAGTTTAGTGTTATTGAGTTTTAAGATTTTAAAGGGGCGGGGGCACAATTTTGGTAACTTTCCCAATTAGACTTCCAGCTAGGACACTATCTGCAAGGAATGTGTTCTCCCCATGCTTATGTAAGGCTATAGTAAACTGAGTGGCACTGTTTCTCTAACTATGAGCTTTATCCCAATAATATGCTCCGGATGAGACCTTAATCCTCAGGAGTTGAGCCCTTGCAATGGTGTGGAGGCAGGGTGTTGTGCAACTGTAACTGTATACTATGCACAATAATTGAGCACTATTCGTTCTTGCAACTTAAACATGGAAGTTATTTATTGAAGAGAATAATCCACAAGGGAGTTCAAAAAGAGATAAACAGGAACATGGAACAACAGTTGATAGGCATATATTCACAGCATCAATGTTTGGTATCAGTGGTTGTCCCCACAGGGACAATAGCGTACACAGCATCTACAAAGGTACTCCCAGCTTTCAGCCTTTCCCTAAGTGGAGCATATACTAACACTTAGTCCCTACTTCTAGGCAATTGGTACCTGGGATTATAATTCCACTCAACACTCCTCGGTGGAGCCTCCGCTGCTCAGATAAATAACTTAACTCACTATCACTCCTAGAGTGATCTATTAAAGTGAGGCAGGTATTTCAGTTTTCAAAACATTATTTTACCAAGAGAAGGAGCCATTTTTCTAGGAAAGATGTGATATCACCCTTGATTAACACAATTCACATATTCCCCACTAGTAAATCCTTGAGCGTATCTACCTAACGGTATACTGTCCTCACACAATAATCCTAGTTTTATAATCCTATGCATTTTTTTTATTCAAGCTTTAATAGTTTTGTATTGTTTTAAGTTCACGTCAGATGTTCTATTTAGATATATATGTATTTTTAAAGTATTATGTTTTTGTTTGCTATGGTTTATCTAAGCACTCTCGTGTCTTCCACAAAGCATTTACAGTCTTGTTTCCCAGAAGTATTTTAGCACCACAGTTCTGCTGCATTTTTTTTACCATATAGAACCTCCGGGCCATGATTTTTTGGAATCAGAGTAGATAAAAAATTTCTTAAAATCCAACAATTTTACATAAAAATAACAACAGCACTTTAGGCACTTTAGCAAAGACATTTTGGATGACAAACTTGGTACGTGTATGTGCGATTGGTATATGAATGTCAAAATAAGAGTGCAAAGAAGTTGACAAAATCAGCAGTATTGTATATGTACAGTGTGTAGATTCTAATACTATTTCCAAGCAAAACTGAGAATATAACATCACATTTCCGGCTGCTAGATTAGTGTGTTGAATACTTTAAGTTACCTCTTTAAGTTGCCTGTTAACAAATAAAACACTCCTTCCATTTCAATACTAATTTGGTAAAATTCACACTTTTCAACATCGCGTGCCTCAAAGAATGAACGTCAAGCACACGGCAAGACTCACAAGATGTTGTGAACTGTAACTCCCCAGCGGTTGGCTGAAGACTGAGATGCAGCCATTTTTGTACAGTACTTTTCAATAGCCACAGGGCTTTGAGCTTTCCATAAGTTATTTAATGTCATTAACAAGAGAAGAGAGAAACTGTCTCTCCCAGCCTTGGCAAGATCAGAATTAAAAGAGAGAAAACATTAAAAAGGCAACACACGTGCTTCTAAAGTATTGAAGATAACTGTATATTGATACACTTCAACTCAAGTGGAATCGACATCTGTGCTGAAGACCCAACCAAGTTTAAGCAACCATGAACAAACAATAGGGTTGTTCACCTTTAAATTAACTTTTAGTATGGTGTAAGCTGGCCATAGATGTTGAGATTTTTAAAAGATCCGATCCTCATCGTGAGACCACGATTTTCTCGGAACGATCGTACGAATTGACCATCAACTAAAAAGACCAATTTGCCAGGAAAACAAATGGGAGCTGCCTGCTTGGCCCTGCAAACATAAATAGATTCACTGGGACCGACAAAGATTTTGTTGACCTGGCCGATCAATTTGCTGACAGATGTCGGACGAAAAATTGTAATCGGGCAGGTTTTAGATGGTGAATGGTCGAAGTCGAATTTTTAAAGAGACAGTATATGATAAATTTCGATACTCGAATTTTTACATTTCTTTCAAATTCGAATCGAATTTGGACTGTCCCCTAGTTGAAATACACAAAAAATAGCTTGAAATTCAAACTTTTTAAATTCAAAAATTCACCCCTACCTTTGATAAATCTGCCCCTATGCGTGCGCTGTGTGAGATATATTGCACCCTAAGGCCAATGGTACGTGGGGCATTTTATGTGGCACTGATATACAGCAGACTGTCCCAATGCCACTTTTCCTAACAAAAATACACTATGCATAAGATTATCCTGATATATGACATGTAGAGATCCCAGAAATGTAATAATGTAAATAGTGCTTACAAATTTTTATGAGCAATGCAAGTGCAACAACAGTGCATGTGTTTTATGCATTAAAGGAGAAGGAAAGTTACAGAGGCAGTTTATTTATTAATAGATTAACCACAAGAGTGCACGCTAGAATGCTATATTTATTCTGTAGAATGTTTTACCATACAAGGGTAAACAGTTCTAGAAACTCTCTCTCTCTGTTTGTTTAGGATAGCAGCTGCCATATTAGCTTAGTGTGACATCACTTCCTCCTCCTGCTCACTCATAACTCTGGGCTCAGATTACAGCAGAGAGGGGAGGAGGGAAAAGGGAGGGGGAGAGGAGCAAACTGAGCATGCTCAAACCCAAGCCCTGGAGATTTAAGCAGAAAACAGGAAGTCTGATACAGAAGCCCATGTGTACACAATAGAAGGAAAGAAATGCTGTGTTTCTTTCGACAGAGTGTTTACTTGTCTATTTATATAAACCTTTCTGATTATTGACTTTTTACCTTTACTTCTCCTTTAATGACACAGAAAAGCTTAATCACTGAGGGGGTGCCAACTTTTTAGGCACCACATAGTGATTATAATCACTAACCTCAGGCCCCAGGCCAGTATAGAAAGTGAGCACTGGCCCAGGATCTAAGGTTGGTTTTTATTATCACCTGGGGTAGGAAAATTGTTTAGACCCCAAAATATATAGAAAACATAGACATTTTCTGGTCTGCAGATGCCACATGCTTCTTGTATCTTATGCATCCCTAAAACCCCATTGCAGTAAGTCAATACCAGAAACTGCACAATTAATGAATTCCAAATAGGTAATAATGCCTATCGTTGTATTTTGTAACTTTGCTAAAATTTGCGTTTTTCTCAAAATTTGCAAAAACCTGCTCAAACGTATTATTCAGGATCTTATCACCCATACGCTGTTGGTTACATTGTCAAAACATCATAAATATAAATTCCAAGGTTTATCTAAACATATCACAAATGTCAATGATGCATAAAACATTTTTATGGCTGATACTTTAGAGCCTGCAGACATTATACACTCCTGCTTTTATATTTTGCACAAGCCCCTAATATTAAGTTAACTCCATAAAGCCGTACATTTTTGGAAACTCACATCGGGAAGAATTTATTATTGATAGATGTCTTTCTAGTTCAAACTACCAAATGTCTAAATGTGGCTACCCTTTAAAAATGTACAATATTTTTAATCTTACCAAGCCTTCAGTGCAGAAACAGCTAGGAAGCATTCATAGTGGCAGATTTACTAAAGGGCGAATTGGCTAACACTAGCGACTTTTGCCAGGGTTGCCACCCGCAGGGACATTGCCAATTTACTAACAGGCGCCAATTCGCTAGCGAACCAAACCGTCGCTAGCAGTCATTCGCACTCTATCACCAGGCGACTTTTCACTCTGGCGAACGGACATTACTCCATAAATTCACTAAAATGCAGATTTTACTGAAAGTTACCTCTTTTGCCAGATTTGACTTTGCCACCTCAGACCAGGCAAAGTGCTATAAAGCAGCAACCTCTTCCTCAATCTACTGTCATTTACATCATATCATTAAGTTCAAAAAACGCTGGTGACTTTTCCTTTTTTAAGCGTAATTGCCTGCAAAAGTCCTAACAAACTTTTTTTGGGGAACCATTTTTTTTCCAGACATTTCCTAACATATGGAACAATCATTTTACAGTGGGCTCATGTGTAGGGCATTATATTAACTCTCTTGTCTTTATTAAGGTTCCCTGGCAGTGGCGTAACTTCGGATGCCAGGGCCCCCCTGCAAAAAATGTTTCAGGGCCCCCTCTGCACAAAATAGTGGGAGAATTTCATGTATAATATCCCCAGAACTCATAGAAGGATGGCACTGTAGCAATTCCATGTATAAATACCCCAGTACTATAGAAGTATGGCACAGTAGCAATTTCACATATAAATACCCCAGAACTACCAATGTATATAGGGGGGTATATTATAAAGTATGAGGAGGGGAAGAAGGAGACTATATGGGTGATACCAATGTAAATAGGGGGGTAAATTATAAAGTATTAGGAGGAGGGGCAGAAGACTATATGGGAGATACCAATGTATATAAGGGGGTATATTATAAAGTATGTGGAGGGGCAGGAGGAGACTAAATGGGTGATACCAATGTAAATAGGGGGTATATTATATAGTATGAGGAGGAGGGACAGGACAGGAGACTATATGGAGATACCAATGTATATAGGGGGGTATATTATAAAGTATGAGGAGGGGCAGGAGACCATATGGGAGATACCAATGTACAGTATATAGTGGCTATATTGTAAAGTATGAGGAGGAGGAGGGGCAGGAAACTATAAGTTAGCGCAAGGTGTATGGGGAGTGATTATGTGTCAGCGGGAGCCTGTAATGTATTAGGGGCAGCTATTGGCCAGGCTGGTGCCTCAGGGCTGCATTTACACTGTGTAACCCCCCTATGTGTGAGCAGCCGCCCCATAAACTAAACTCGACCCCCTTCCCGCCTGTGGCCAGTACCCAGCACTCACCCCACACACACATTTTAACTATAATGACAAACAGTTCTTATTTTTCACCAGCAGCGTAGCTACCGAGGAAGCAGGCCCCACCGGGCCCCCCTCTACCCCCGGGCCCCCCGCGACTGCAGGATCTGCTTCCTCGGTAGTTAGGCCACTGTTCCCTGGACATGTGTAATATAAACTGGTAGTTTAAACCATTTGCAGCAACATTTATAATAATGACGTCCATACAACTTTAAATTTCCTGCCCTATGCAAATTGACCTATGCAAAATGAATGCTAGCACATCTTCGCCATGAAATGCTCACACAGCCGAAGTAATGCTAGCGAAAAGTCGTCAGAGTTTGACGCCCAGGACGAAACTTCGCATTTTAGTGAATTTGCGTATTCGTATCATATTTGCGCCTGGCAAAGTGGTGCGAAGCTGACGCATGGGAAAATTCGCCCGTTAGTGATTCTGCCCCATAGACTGATCAAAGAGGGACTATTGGTCCATGGCAACTGAATGGCATATGACTGGTGACCTCTGTTGTTCCAGAGCTTTTCACTGGCCCATAAAGTGCTTGGTACCAAGAATGGTGTGCTTGGCATTTAGTGCTTTTTTAACCCTAGCAATTAAGTAACATGTTAAAATGAAATTTGTTTCTCAGAGCTCCTGCCTTTTTGCATACACAAGAGGTGGTGCTTTGGTCAGTGTTATCACTCTGTTCATTTTCAATGTAAATAATTGTATAATTGTGTTGGAGGTAGGAACCAAAGTAACAAAAATAGGTAACATATAACCATAGCACATTACATATATATATATTTGCGATATACTATGTAACAAAGGACCCTAAATGCATAAATGCAAACACACCTCTATATCCCTCCTCCTCCCAGTTGGACAAAGGTTAAATATCTCAACCAAATAGTGCTTGTTCTACTTTGGGAAACCAAAGGTCACAATTATTGTACTCTTGAAGTTGAAAATTGTTTGTTTCTAAAATGTCAAAGTCTGGTTGCTCGCGGCATATGGAAGGGCACTTAAATTATGCACAGTATGGCAATAAAAGCCTTAATTACATCTGCAAACAAACAGACTAGCCAGTAAAATCTAGTTTAAAAAGAACTACAGGGCAGCTTCGTTTAAGACTGGAATCTGTTGACCAAATATATATCTGTTGGTACAATTCATAGGGTCATTGTTATTGTCTGAGTTGTTTCTCTTTCCATTTTTATAGTGGTATCATTTGTGGACATGTTTTTATACACTGCTGATAATAACCGTCACTCACATTGCTCCATATGCAGGGGGAAAGGCAACAATGGAGATCTGCAGAGAAGTCTAAAGCTGAGGCTTCATTTTAAAGGGGAATGATTATGTTGCCGTGCAAAAAAACCAAAAAAAAATGACCCTAAGTATAAGAAAAAGCTCAGCGTGGGGAAAAGTCTGACACAGTTATTTATAAGCCTAGCCTGCTATAAATTCTTAGTGAGAAAAGAACACTTGCAAGGAAAGTACAAACGAGCAACTTGCTGCCTGAAAATTGCATTAAAGAAATGCCTATGAACCCGAAGTAATATATTTGCTCCCTCGCCAATGGCCCACCCCAGACGGGTAAATCCTTATGGGCTGTAGTAATAAAAGTCATAAACGCAACAGCATTTCTCAAATTTAAGTATAAATATAGTACTACTACTACCACTACTACTACTACCACTACTACTACTACAATATAGTAGTGCCAAGTTACTTTTTTTTGGACTGCTTGAGGGTGGCTTGTTTCACAGCTGAGTTTTTTTCAAGAAATAACAAGCTCAACAGGTTCTTAGGGAAAGCTTTTTCTTTTTAGAAAGGAAAAAGAATTGTTGAAAATAAAAATCAATCAATGCAAAAAGAACACGATACAGGACCCACCCACACCTTTCTTTACATTAATAGAGCTGATCCCAACCCTTGATTGTTAATAACTCAACCCCCTTAGTCCGTAATTACGGCTGATAAGTAAAATAAGGGTTTTAGGTTTGGGGTTTAAATATGCAGAACTTTTGGTAAAATCTTATTGAAGGCAAGTTATTAAATCTAGACCTAATTGGATCCCGTGGTTAAGAAATAAGGTTATCTACAGATATGGATTGATCCTTTGCATCACATGCAACTATGTGTCTGTAACCACCAGTAGTGATGGGCAAAAAATTAGCGTGGAAAAATCGTGAAAACCTGACATTTTTACGAAAAGTCGTGAAAACGGAAATTGATGCCTCCGTCAATGGGTGTCCAAATAGTGTTGGCGCACGCCGATTTTGACATGAGCAACTTTTTGGATGCGCGTCCAAAAAGATTTTGACGCTGGCGAAATTTCGCAGGCGAATTTTAACAGGAGATTCGCTAATTTATTCGCCGCCAGCGAAACACTGAAATTTGCCGCAAACTAGTGCCAGGCGAATTTATTCGCCCATCACTAACCACCAGGGATACAATTTTCTTCTTATTATACATCATTCTTATCAATCCCTGCCCCAGTGGAGCTTGCAATCTAACATCTTTATAACATTCACACACACACCATGGTCAATTTAACACTATTAAACTGCAAGTCAACCTCAAAATAAAAAATTGCCTAGAAAATGTTTTTACAAATGACTTTAAAGGACCAGTAACATAAAAACATATTTTTTTTAAAAATTCGTTTGTACATAACGGAAAAAAAACCCCACCAAGACACATTTAACTGTAATTCGCAAAGCCTTTATTAAGAAATAACTTACCGAAAATTCCGGATGCGCTCCTCTTCAGAAAAGGCGACGATCCATTGTGCCGCACTAGATTTCTCCTCCCTTCTTTCTATAGGAGATAAGTTATTTCTTTAAAAAAAATTATTTTGGGGTTGACTTGCCCTTTAACCTTCCTGTATGTTTCTGGAATGTGGGAGAAAACATTAAAATATTAGAAGCAGACCCTGTAATTACAAATACCATATATTTATCCTGTATCTATATATATATGGTCCCTCATAGTCAAGTTGAAGGCCTAGATCTAAGCATATGGGGCCAACCAAAAACCTTGATAACTCATTATTTAATTCCAAAACATTCATGTTATTTGGAAATAGGCAAGTTCAGAGTAAGTTAAATGGTTCTGTAGTTGATGAAGATGTAGATGAGAACCCTAAGGGGGTTATTTGTCTGATTTTATCTCAACATTTTCTGCTACAAACTTCAATCAAATCCGCTCGGGTTTTTTATGCTTATTTATTATAACATTTTCCCGAAAATTTACTTTGAGGGAAAAAATTTGATTTTCATGATTTTTTCAGATTTTTCACCTGAAAAAATTTTTTTGCCCTAAAACTCAGAAAACTTTGTGGTATTGCTCGAAACCCAGCGCACATTGAAAAATCATTGGGACTTATCCCATTGACTTATATGCAACCTCGACAGGTCTGAGATGCTGGATTTTCTAATTCAGACTTTTCCATCCTCGGGGTTGAATAAATTCTGAAAAATTCGTGATTTTTAAAAAGTCAGATTTTATTTAAAAAAGTCATAAATTTTTCAGGATTTTTGCATTTGGATTCCAGATCTGCCCCTGTATTTCATGTTTGGCCTGCAGCTACAGGTATGGGACCTGTTATCCAGAATGCTCGGGACCTGGGGTTTTCCAGATCTTACAATAATTTGAATCTTTATATCTTAAGTCTACTAGAATGTAAACATTAAATAAACCCAATAGGCTGGTTTTGCTTCCAATAAGGATTCATTTTTTATCTTAGTTGGGATCAAGTACAAGGGTTCTGTTTTATTATTACAGAGTTAAAGGTAATCATGTTTAAAAATGTGAATTATTTGGATAAAATGGAGTCTACAGGAGACGGCCTATTTGTAATTCGGAGCTTTCCAGGTAACAGGTTTCCAGATAACAGATCCCATACCTGTATAATTATTATTGTTATCATTAAAGTAGATTACTAAAACTATTAATAATGTCAATATTGGGAGGCCATATTTATCAAGACCAGCACATAATAGTGTAAGATAGGGGATTTATTACTAAAAAAAACATTGTTGTCTAAAATTCATCGATGGTTTTTCTTAAAATTGTTCTAGATTTCTCTTAATGACAAATATTCTCTATTTTTCCTTCATTATGACAGGGTGACTCCCTCATACCAAATATTCTTGCCTTTAATGTCATTGCCCGTGTCTAAATAAACATACTGGTATTACACATTCTTAGCCGAAAAAAACGCTAATAGGAAACAAAAAAAAAGGCCTTTATATATGTGATGTCTCGCACAAGAAGCCACTGTATCTGCATAAAATAAAGGAGACCTTGCGGTACCCATGGCTGTGCCCAAACCATAGTAGCAAATCACTCACGTCTGTTTGTCAGGCAGAAAATGTTGTAATTTAAGATCCCTTTGGCTAATTTGACAAGAGGTTTGAACACACAATAAGCAGCTGAGAAAAAAAAGCCGTACATATGGGATTCGGCAGTATTTGTTAGCACATCAAGTGTCACGTAATTATTAAAAGTAACCTCGCTGTTACAGTTATAAAGTCAAAATGTTATTTTAACACCATTTTCCTTGCAAGTGCAATGCTGACGTGACAGAGAAAAGGAACAAAGAGACAAATTTCTTTTCACAGGCACCCTTCCCCCACGGCAATCTGCTAAAATTTGCAAATGCAAGCCGCACTCAACCCACCTCCTTCCAAAGGTCTACGGAAATAACCTCCTTTTAAAATTTAATAAGATTTGACTTTTAACTTGCAGGCGAGGGAGGGGAGCGTAGTGTGGGAAGAGCTGTTAATAAGTAATTAGACACATTCAGGAAAAAAAGTAAATGAAACAGATAAGAAAGATAGCATTTGAAAAAAAGTTATCTAAATTGTTTGACAAAAACATATTTATGCTTCATATATGTTCAGCACCGTTCCAAAGTCTATGATCAGATGAGATTTAACAACCTTGGGGTTTTTTTTTTTTTTTGGACCTGCGGTTTTTTAACCCGTTGCATGCAGAGTTGGCCTACCACCCTTTAAAAAAAATTTAATGAAAGATGCAGATATGGACTTGGCTTGGTCATGGTGACTGGTGGCGTTGTCCTTTGTTTGGGTCTCTCTTTGTATTCTCTTATTGACAACAACACTATGGCATATGTTTGATCTTCACAGATACACAGTAACCATGATAATTCCAGATGAACCTGACCTACAAAGGCTTTCTGCCGAATTCAAGAGCTTTTCCATCCATCAAGAACAACACCCTTTACTCTATAGATCTCCGTTTGGTTGTCAGGACTAAAAAAAACCATAACCAACAATGATTATGGCTTATAAATCCATAAATGTTCTGTATCACAAGCCTTGGCCTGCAGTTTCTTTGATTTGGGAATAACATTGTACGTTAAGGCAAGTACAGGTTTAATAAATATAGGACATACACAAAAAAATGAAAGAAATACGAGTGTGTGCTTGTGTATCTCTACAAGTATTTGCATATTTTTGCCATTTCTGTCTTCACTCCCCCCCCCTCCCTTTTTTTTTTAAATACCAGTTAAGTAAATCCATTCCGCTCTACTTTGGGGGTTGGGAGTTAGTGGAACTGATTAATGCAAAAAAAAAAAAAAAATGGCAAGAACGGCAATGGGTGTAACAGTAAATATTAAATATATCTACACACATATATGCATATAAACAGATATTGATTTCATATATATGCTTTTTTTGACTTTTAAAATCTATATTTTGGGCCTTAAAATATGAAACAATATTTAGATGTTGAGATACTACTTTAATTTCTTAAAGATGGCAATACATAGTTAAAGGTCATATTAAACAAAGCAAAAAAATTTCCGTAATTTTGTTTTGGGATGGAAATTAATTAAAAGCACTATTTTGTCCATTCTGACTGCTTATCGTCATCCATTGGTAAACTACAACTCATGGGCTTGCTGTGTAAGTGAAGGTACCAGGAGTAAGAGGCTGGGAGTTGTAGTTCAAGAGCAGCTGGAACGCCCACGTTGGACATCTCTGCAACAGACCAATTTGGGAACATTTTCCATGATCTCAGTCTACAATCCAAATCCCCAGTAAGAGGATTGTGAAATGCTATTTGATTGGAATTCCATCAGAAACTGGAGGTGGCTGACCAAACAATCTGGAACTCCAGCTACCAGATATTTTTGGAACGTAGTTGTTATTCTTCACTGCAGCTTTAACATGTTTAAAGGCATTTGCTGTGATTTCCAGTACCCCTCCTACTGTCTCTTTAATTCTTCTTGACCATTAATTAGGCAAGACTTTTTCATCCTCCAATTTGTCTTATTTGGTAAAACTCATCTGACACAAACATTTAACCACCCTGTCTCTGTATTTTACTTATGGAATTTCTTACTAATGTACAAAGCAGCTAAGTCTCTAAGAAATGTTTTGAACATACAATAATTGTTTTTTTTTTCCCCCTCAAACTTTTCTTTTCAGTTAATGGAAAATAAATGGAAGAGGACCCATATTTCTGTGCATCCTTACTTTTCTAGGTCATGTTTTGTAAGATAGAATTGTATCTCCCTTAATAAGAGAAAGTCTTACTCTTGCAGTATAGTTCTATAAGCTCTCAGGACTAGGCCAGCAATACATTATGTTTTATTTCTGCCCATCTGTTATCTGCTTTAGTGTGCACTGGAAGTGCCAGAGCCCTGGTGAATCAGCAATAAAAACACAACTAATAGGGGGATGTTTGATACACATCAATAAAACAACATAAGCCACAGAAATGCATAAGCCATCTAATCATGCAATATAAGGATATAAGTGTGGTATGGAATTATTTGAACTGGGGGAATACATTATAATAAAAGCACATGTTTAACTCACCACTCCTACAGTGTAGTGTTCAAGTCCTCCTTGGAAGTCTAACCTTTGTTCTGCCCCCCCCCCCATTACCATAATAAGGTTACAGCTAAGAGTTAAAAATTGGTGTACAGCCGTTTAGACATTATTCCAATAATATATAGCACAGCAAATAATGTTTATCCAAAATCTCAACTATATTTAAGGTAAGGTGTATCTAAAAGAGCAAATGAGCATTCTCCCTCAATCTTACCCAAATAAGCTTTAAGGCTGAGCCTTAGGGATGTCCACATTTTGGCTAAAAACGTTTTGCAAATCTGAGCTAGAATTTTGGCAACATTTATTAAAAAAGGCAAAAGAAGAAAACTAATGCAGTTGGTGTAAAAATAATGCTTATTGACTCAAATACATAAGGCACAAGAAAAACGCCCATTGACTCCAATGTACTGTATTTGGCTAAATTTAGCATATTTGTGAATTTTTGGGGATTTTGTGAATTTTTTTGGTTTTGTGAATTTTTTTGGTTTAGTGAATTTTTTTTGGTTTTGTGAATTTTTTTTGGTTTTGTGAATTTTTATTAGTTTTGTGATTTTTTTTTAACCATATCACTTGCCAACCAACAAAGGTGTACCAATGTGGCACCTAAAAGAAAGAAAAATGGTGGAACTGCCAATTCTGGATAGTGATTGGTGCATTTTTGACTAATTGATATGTCACTACTAGTTGATTTGTTTAATTGATGTTGTTTTTTGATTGGGGCACGTTTTTTAAATACCTTGGAATGTCTCTGTATAGTTAGCCTATAATTAAGTGTTTTTTAACATGTGATGCGTAAGACTATGGATACAAATAAATTACTAATCACCTTGAAACCCTTTGCCTGGTGGAAGTCTGCCTTTTTGAGTGCCTGCTTTAAAGAAATTTCAAAAAATATTTGTTTTATGAATTTTTCTTTGATTTTGTGAATGCTGCCAGAGATACAAAACAAGCCAGTTTTGCTCATCACTAATGAGCTCCCTGCCAGAGCTCCCCAATGATGCTGGCCCTACAGTTCTGAACCATTTTCATACCATAAATCTGGCTGTACCTGTACAGATATTGGTGTTAGATACAAGGTCTTGTATGATTTCTGGCAGAGCCAGTCTCAGGCTGATTTATCTGTTGTGCCCAAAGGGGCATCACATAGTTGGGAGCCACATTCATGTCATTTTTCGAATTGGTAGTATCTAACATTCTGCTGTACTTGTCACTTTGCCACAAGTCTATGCTAGCCCCCTCATTGGCTCCCATCTCCTGTCCACAGCTCTCTTTCCAGGCATTGTTACTGGCAGGCAATCCAGCCCGGCAGCTGTCTAAGTTAAAAATATAAATAATTGGCAAAATTGCTCAAGGGAGCCCTTTCTGCATATTTGCTTTAATTTTATTCCAGCCTTTATTTGCCCTTTAACCTTCTACATTTTGTCGGCAAAAAGGATTTGCCGGATTAATTTGAACTTCGCTACTTTTCTGAATGATATCACTAAATGAATGTTAGAACATGCATGGATTTGTGGAAAGGCCACAAAAGACTGGGTACACAGGGACAGATCAGGAGAGTAGTGACAGGCTGCTCTTACTATAGACAAACAATAATTGGATTTTTTAGTGTGCTCATGTAGTATGTATTTAGCACTGGGTGCTGCCAAGTGTGATGGTGGGGGGTTGCTATTAAATTAATTTTGCTTTATACAGTTAAGCTGAGATTACTGCACTATTTTGGGTGTGGGTGGACTCACAAGGAAGATGCCGGGACAGTGGAATGTACCAACAACTATTTTTCTTTTAATAAAAATGTACGAGATTAATTTATAACTATTTGAAGGACACATTTTCTTTATCAGCCTATAGATATGATTACAAAGCCGTGTAAAACTATACAGACACATGGCTAATTCTTAGATGTTACTGAACTCAAATCATAACAAATATTTGTGAAATTTCAAATACAAGGAACCCACAATCAATATTCATTTTTAACATGACACTTTGAGGGTTATTTATCAAAATTTGAATTTTTCGGATCTTTTAAATCTGACCAAACTAGAATCCACGATTTGACCTTATTTGTTATTCAAAATGCTTGATTTAATCAGTTCGGGTAAAAACTCAATAAAATCTAGTAAAAACCCAAAACCCTATGATTTTTCCGGATTTTTTTCACTAATCGCTTGATTTTTTTGGGCTTTTTGCAAAAAGCTCGGAATTTTTAAGATTATTGCCCAAAAATACTGAAAAGGTCGGATTTTCTGACTAATTCCAGTGCAGACCAGGCAGGTCTGAGATGGCGGATTTTCGGATTCTGGCATTTTTCTGCATAGGGCTTTAATAAATCTCTAAAAATTCGAGTTTTAAAAAAAAAAACCCCGAAAAATTTGAGTTTTGCCCCAAAAAGCCCACCTGGAGTTTAGTAAATAACCCCCTTTAAGTGATCTTGGTTCTGATTATATGCTGTATAGTGAAGGATAAAAAACATATTTTAGTGATTATAGAGGGAAAGTCTGACAAGGAGAAGACACTTACAACCTTAACCCATTGTACCAGCAATTAAATCAAGTCACTTCTACTTAATATCCCAGGCAGGGTTTTAACATATGGTGAGAAAAATGTTATGAAAGAATTTTTTCCCAACTGGAAGTCTAATATAGAAAGGAATTATAAATGAGATACAGATTGACAGATTGCACAAATATATATTTAAGCAGTTACAAATTCAGAGTGATCATTAGCAAGAGGGTGGATTCGTAAAGTCAAGGCTGTACAAAAGAAGTGCAAGTGGCATCTGTGCAAGAGAACAGGTATTAGACTCATGACATATGGGATGTATTCTTCACCAGAAATTCTCTGCTGTAGATGTGCAAGCCTGTTATTAGTTTTAAAAAAGCAGGGTCCCTGGCCAGGTTTGGCAATTTTAAATACAATGTCCCACAGTCTCTGACTGGCTTTTAAGTGTCCCAGTCATTTGTCTCCTGATTGTCAGTTATGAACCAAGGGAAGAACCTTGCTTCAGGTAGAATTGTCCAAATTCCATTTTGGGGAGTGGCAAATAAATGGCGGAACTCCAGGTTGTGCACCTATTTGCAGTTCTGGATATTGCTGGAACCACTGCTAAATAGCTAATCAGGGATGTCTTTCATCTTGTTATAGACTAGGGGTGGCCCCATCAAAGAATTGGCCTCCAATGGACGCTTGAACAAAAAAAGTCAGACAACCACTGTTTTAGACACACTATGAGGGTTATTTACTAAACTCTGAATGCAAAAATCACATTATAAAATTGGACTTTTAAAAAAATCACACATTTTTTGGAATTTATTAAACCCCGTGGATGGAAAAGTCAGAATCTGAAAATCCGGCATCTCAGACCTGTCAAGGTTGCATGTAAGTCAATGAGAGACGTCCCAATGATTTTTTGATGTGCGCTGTGTTTTTGGCAATACCCCGAAGTTTCCTGGCAAAAATATTTAAAAAATCGTGAGAAATGGATGAAAAATCCGAAAAAATCTTGAAAATCGGATGAAAAATCCAAAAGAATTGTGAAAATCTGATGTTTTCAGGATTTTTTTGGATTTTTTCCCGCAAACAAAATTTTCGGAAAGTGTTTTAATAAATAAGCCCAAAAAAACTGTGTGGATTTGGTTGGAGTGTTTTTCAGAAAATAATGAGATAAGTTCGGACTTAAATAACCGCCTACATGTATCTCCTATATGGGAATATTTAGGGGGTAAAAAAGGTTTAAAATTTGCCTACATCTATTGTAACATATCAGACATGTATTTTCATGTAGCTTAACAGTAAATGCTGCCTTCTGATTGGTTGCTATGGACTCTTGGATTTATGGATACTTTTTACCCCTTAAATATGCCCAGACAGGGACTACATGTAGTGGGGATACGATTTTGTCTGGCTTCTTTCGCTACAAGGCACTGTTTAAGACTTCATGTGAGAGGCAGGACCATGTGGGGGTGTCTGTGTGTGCCCAAAGCCACAAATAGACAGATTCCAGTCCAAGTCCAAGCTGGGTAAGGAGACTCATGTTGAAGAGGGCAGAGAATAAGGTAGAGAGGAATAGGCTCCAGAGCAGAAATATAGTGCTACTCCCAGCTGGCGCAACCACCACTGCATAATGAATAAATAATGAACATTAAATAGGATTTTTTAAAAACGTATATATGGGAAGTTGTGGTCCATTTATGTCTTTTTTTTTACATACTTCCCATGTTTTCTTACTACCTGTTTTCACAGTGGTTGGTTGGCAACCCTAGTATGGTCATTAGTGATGTGAAAAGCCTTGACCCACACCTGCCATTTATAGAAGTCAGAAGCCTGCAGTCTAAGGTCTCGAGTAGGGAGAGCAGGCAGAAGAGCTTTACCAAAACCCATGTCCCACAAGAGGAACAGCGCGGTCGGCTCAACCCTGCCCGACCCACAGGTACAACTCCGGGCCAGCCCTCACATCACTAATGGTCATTGAGTGTAACTCATGTTCTAGCTGTAGCCAGCCAGGGGGTGAAACTTCACATTTCTCCAGAATAATATAACCAGCAAGTTTCCCACAGTTGCCTTTGTTTCCTCCAAAAACATAAAAGGTGTACCAAGTGCAGGGCAGGGTGCATATTGCAAAAAATTAGTTTTTGTAGCACTGTATTCAAGAGAGGTCAGCGGTCAAGAGCGGTCAGCATGCAGGTATCCCCTCTCCTAAGAGCTAGCTGTCCCCTAACTAGCGCATCATTCATATGGGGAGAGTGCAGGCTGCAACAGAGCCCTGTGCTTACCGCTGGCCCTATAGCCTTTCCTATCCGGAAGCAAATGCTATTTAACTAAGGCAAGTTAACTGGCTTTTTTTTTACATAGGGTGTGTGAATGTAAAAGGCACCTTAGATGGTAAGCTCTTCATGGACAAGGACTGATAAGAAGGACATATAATCTCAGTAAAGTGCAAAATAAGTCTACTACTTGGGAATTAAATATGCTGCTCTAGTGACTCGAATGTATTGTTGGAATGGTGAGAGTCTCTATCAGTCTGACTAACTCACTGTGAACCTAAGCAGATCCCTTTCTGATGAGCTATAATTCTGTAATACAGGTGCAAGAATTCTTTTCTGTGTGTGATGATTTCTTTCTTGTTCAGAGATCATTAAGATCATTCTCTATAATATCTTAGTCCCCACAACATCACGTAATCTGTTACCTAAATTTTTTCCTGTTATCCGCTGCAAGTAAAACTGCTCCAAGGGGTTACGGGTCTGGGTTGACCATACAATGAACATGCATTACAGAGAATGAACCATAGGGCAACACTGTTTTGTGGATATAATAAGGCATGGAGCCTGTATGTGTTATTTATAAATACATCCTTTATGACTTAATCACTGCTGCAAAGTAACGTTGACCTGTGGTTCATTCTCTGTAATTGAAACAACATTCAAAGGCGTTATCCTGCAACGGGAAGTGCAATCATATTTGTGGCCTTTGTTTTAGGAAAGGGCAGGAGTGGTCAAGTTCAGCCACTGAGATATACAATATGGCCATGTGATCACCAACAATATATATTGGCAGTAGAATGGATTGTGCTAAATAGCACCATGGCACCATGGTTGGTTGTGGGTCTTACAGTGGCAACATTTTGCAGGTTAGGGTTGAGTGCGGATTAAGGTTTTGTGGGTCAAGGTTGAGTGTTTTCTTGACCCGCACATCACTAATATCCACATCTGGAGAACTCACTAAAAAAGCAACGTCAGCAAAAGAACTATTTGTCAACAAACTAGGTTTCCTATGGTCAGCACCTTGTGTAATGCCTTGTGTTGACCTCTTGTGGTGTACAGGCCCCCGGCATTGAAGCAGTGGGGACACATCGTCTTAAATAAGGAATTACACTTCATCATGTGGCAGTCTGACAATTGAGTCTAAGTAAAGAACACTATTTGCCTAAATGCATAACGATGACTGTGATGCTCGGTGGAGCTGGAATAATAGTCTTTGTGTGTTTTTATGGTTTGGGCTCTGTTCCACTGAAATACATTGTCATGATGATCATGGAAGAACTTGACTGGCCTACACAGCCCTAATCCAGGGCCGGATTTACATAGCGGGCCCCCCCTAGGCCCGCTGCCATTCATCGCCCCTGTCTCCTCCCCTTTATTTTCATCGGGACCGAAGCAAAGGGGATTGGCACGCGGGAAATTAAAAGAACAATTTTTTCTTCTGCGAATCCCCAGTGTTTCTGAACCAATGTGGGTATGGTTGGGCAACTTGCCACCCCCTGAAAACCTATCACCCTAGGCCCAGGTCTTGTGGCCTTTCTACAAATCTAGGCCTGCCCTGATCTCAACCCAACTGAAAGCCAATGGGATGAATAAGAACTCCAACTGAGAGCCATATGTGATCACTCAATATCAGTGCTGAACTTCACTAATGCTCATGAAGCAAATTCCTCCAACAACATTCCAGCATCTACCCTGAGGGGTAAATTGTGTAATATCAGCAAACGGAGGAGCTCATTCATATAAATACTCTGAGCTTCTGAATAAGATGCTGGATAGGCAGGTGTCCTAATACTTTTGTCCTTATACCGATTACCCAGCTTTTCAGGTACCAAAGGACTGATGATGTTCTACAGTGATCATTTTGTGGTTGCAGTAATCACTGCACTGGACAAAGAGGTCAGTATCATATAGCCATACCACTGAGACGTATTCAACCCATGTGTAGTGACTCAGAGACTGATCCATGAAATGCAATACTAGGATATCCTAGTCTGGTGCAGTTTACAAAAATAGGAACTGTAAGGTGTAACCTACTGATCCTTTGAATAAACAGAGATAATATATATAGATATATAATATAATATACATATTATAATGTTCAGGACCTGGGGTTTTCCGGATAACAGATATTTCTGTAATTTCGATCTTCATGCTTTAAGTCTACTAGAAAATCATGTAAACATTAAATAAACCAAATAGGCTGGTTTTGCTTCCAAAAAGGACTAATTATATCTTAGCTGGGATCAAGTACAAGGTACTGTTTTATTATTACAGAGAAAAAGGAAATCAGTTTTAACAATTTCGATTATTTGGATAAAATGGAGTCTATGGGAAATGGGCTTTCCGTAATTCAGAACTTTCTGGATAACGGGTTTCCGGATAGCAGATCCCATAGCTCTATTTTTATTTAAAAAGGCTTACATTGTTCATTTAAGTAGACAATATTTGCACCTGTGTAGCTAGAAATAGGAGTGGCATCTCACCATCCACAATTTTTTAACAAAACCCCTTGTTTTTGTTTTTGGCGTTGGAGGGGGGATATATTTCCCCTCTAGGGCCTTTTCTAGTGTCTGCCTGGAGGTTATTGGAGGAATAATTGCAGCCCATGTTAAGAAAGCTTCTGCTAACATATCATTAGGAATTCACACCCTGTTCCTTAGAAGCCGAACCAGAAAGATGTACAAAGCAGGAAAAACTCTGAAACAGAAGGCAATGCATTCTGAATTGTGAGTGAGGGGAGGAAAGGGTTTTTTTTTTCCTTTGTGGAAAGGTACTGCATTATACCACCATGAAATGAAAATAGCATTTCCCTGCTGACTCTAAAGCGCACTCACACTGCAAGAGAAAATAAAATATGTCTAAACATATTGATTAGACTTTTATGCTCTGGAATTGTGCACTGATTTTAGACAGCAGATATATCCAGTGGGAGGGAGGGCAGGATACAGTTCCTAAAGCAGCTTGTTTGTGGAGGTTATGTTATTCTGGTTCTTCCTTTTTTTTAAACAATATCCCTGTAATATATTCCGTATAATATGTGTTCTCCAGGAAAGAAATAAACCTTGAGACCGGATAATATTTGGGTCAAAATCTCCTAACAAGCCTAAGAAACGTTGGTTTGAAAACTGGAACATTCTAATTTCAAAACGCCTGCTTTAGCCGTAACATTTGTTGAAATGCATTTATAATTTTTTCATCAGGGCTGGGAATGCTTTAAATACCAGCCCATAAAAGAAAAAAAAAATGCCAAATGCCAAGGAGATTCAGCTTCTGTTTTAATGCACAGCGCACGTCCCCCCCCCCTGTATTTGGTTATGTCAATATTTTATTTGCGTTCTTTCGTTTGTGTGCTCAAGACAACTTGTGTAATAATCCATATTGCAGGATTAATCAGGTGGTTTATTGATATCATGATATACAGCGGGGCTGTACCATTCAGTCCCTTGAGTACATGTTGTTCTTCCATTGTTGAGGTTGATTATATGTGAGAGCAAATGCAGTTTGGAACAAAGACGCATTTCTTCCTCTTCATTCCAGGACAGTGGGGGTTTTGTGTGATTTATACCTTAATACCAATTAAAGTCTTCACTAAAAAAAGGTACAATCAGTATACAGTGAGTATAAACAAGTTGTTCATATAGTAAAATCTCTGTTTTTTATATACCAGGTTCCATACATAGAATTTTATAGGCGCAGGGAGTCAAGGAGTCATTTTATCATTTATACAATGGATAGGCCATCCATGCGCCCATTGCATAAACATTTAGATCCTCGGCAGTAGGATGCAGCCATTGCTAACCCTCATTTGCATTTGAACTCTCCCCCCCCCACATTGATGCCCAGAGGCTGATTAGTACTGTTTGTGCAAAATAATTAATGCGGCTCGTGTGCTGTAGTTGAACACAGATGTGTTAGTATGGGGTATGCTGGGAAAAAAATCAAATATACCCAACTGTATTAAAGCACACATTTTGTTTGTTGACCCTTTATATTTTATAGTACTAAAAATCGTTATAATGTAAAAATATTCAAACTTTGCTGTTGTTTTGGTCTAGTAACCTATAGCAATCAATCAGCAGATAAGTGGGTACCTGTTTGTTCCCCTTCCCCAAAGTAAGTTTTCATTACCATGTAGGGAATGGAAGGGGGGTGCCTACATTTCTCCCTAAACCCAACCCTCATGAATACAGCACTGCACAAAGGTTAGCACTGGTGCTTTGAATAATTGAGGACCTGGGTTTGATTCCAGTTTGGCAGTGGCATAACTTGCGAATATATTGCCACTATATAAATAAAGGATAATTAGATCTTTGCCCGGAGCACAAAGACCACCTGTCCGGTCTTGACCCAGACACCCCTGTTTTTGGACGGCCTGTCCGGCTCAAAACTGCCTGCCCAGTTTTCCAAATAAGGATGTGGTGATCGACCAATCGCCGATCGCGATGTCATAACTCTGCCCCTGATGTCACCGTCCACAACGTCATTGTCCCGTCCTCGCCATTATCATTGACCCGCCCCATTACCATCCTGCCCCCGCCTAGAGTTAGCAACGGTGAAAAGTGGCAACCCTAGACCTGCAGCAATTCTTCTATGTGCAAGGCAGGACACAAAGTGCAACAAAAACAAGATGTTATGTGCACTTTACATAAACTATGGTAAAAATAAGTACCATGGGCTTGAGCGCCAAATTATTTAGGTAATTTCAATTATCAGGATAACACAGTCTTGCAGAATGTTGCTGACTACAAGGAATACATATGCAGGATACACTTTGTTAATTGTTCCTTAAGCTGCTTTATATCTTTCCATTATATCTTGTATTAAATTAAATCTTTTACACGTTTGCAGCTACTTTCAGGGGCCAATTCATTGAGCTATTTAAACAAAGAAACAAAGAGTCTTAATAAATTACATATTAATTAAGCAAATTAAGCAAATTAGCTGACAAGTTGTGTGTTTCATAGTGTGTGTTATGCCATCCAGATTTTGAAATTTGCTCTGTTATTTTACACATCTTAGATCTGGTGTACGCACCACATCCATGTACAAGGCAAAGTTCAGGGGTGTTCCAGATAAGGTATCTTTCCATAGGTTGGATCTTCATGCTTTAAGTTTATTAAAAAATCATTTAAACATAAAAAAAACCCAATAGGATTCTTTTGCCTCCAATAAGGATTAATTACTTGGGATCAAGTACAAGTTATTGTTTTATTATTACAGATAAAAAGGAAATAATTTTTTTAAAATTAGAATTATGTTTAAAACGGAGTCTATGGGAGATGACCTTCTCATAATTCAGAATTGTCTGGATAATGAGGTTCCGCATAATGGATCCCATACATGTACAAGTGGAATCAAAGGATAGAACCTCCAGCTATCCCCCCCCCATCCTTGGACCTAGTGGAGCATTTCAGAAGGAATCATTCTACTGATTGTGTAGAAAAGATTAAAACATAACTTATAATTTAACCATTAAAAAGTGGCAACATCCAGAGTTCTTAACTTTTAATAACCCTGGTAAAGGTATAGGACCTGTTATCCAGAATGCTCTGAACATGGTGTTTTCCGGATAATGGTTCTTTCTGAAATTTGGATCTTCGTGCCTTAAGTCTACTAGAAAATCATGTAAACATTAAATAAACCCAATAGGCTGGTTTTGCTTCCAATAAAGATTAATTATACTGTATCTTAGTTTGGATTAAGTACAGGTATGGGACCTGTTATCCAGAATGCTCGGGACCTGGGGCTTTCCATATAATGGATCTTCCTGTAATTTTAATATCCATACCTTAAGGCTCTTAGAAAATCATGTAAACATTAAATAAACCCAATAGGCTGGTTTTGCTTCCAATAAGGATTAATTATATCTTAATTTGGATCAAGTACAAGCTACTGTTTAATTATTACAGAGAAAAGGGGAATAATTTAAAAAAAAATCTGAATTATTTGATTACAATGGCATCAATTGGAGACGGCCTTTCCATAATTCAGAACCGGTTTACGGATAACAGATCCCATACCTGTACAAGGTATTGCTTTATTATTACATAGAGAAAGGAAATGATTTTTAAAAATTTGTATTACTTGGATAAAATGGAGTGTTGGAAGACAGCCTTTCCGTAATTTGGAGCTTTCTGGATAATGGGTTTCCAGATAATGGATCCCATACCTGTACTTCTTCTCTTATTGGCTATTATTGCACTACACATACACCAAAAGTCAATGCACAGTTTTATAAAGAAGGTGGGTTTAGCTTTGTGATGCCTGACATTCAGATGGTGTTTTAGTGAATTGATATGCGTTGTATTTATATAATGCTTTTATTTTACACAGCTTTATAAATAGGCCCTTTAATCTTTCATTGCAGGAAGGTTTTTGGGACAAGGGAAGTTGTGTAAAGAAGGAATAAAACAATGAAAACCTTGTGCAAGACTGAAACTGCCAGTAGTCTGTTATACCTTTATAATATTCGCCTACCTCTTAATATTTCCATTAGGATAGCAAAAAGGGCACACTTATTGGCCCTCTAATTAAGCCAGCAATCTGTGCTAAAGTGTCATGTTAATGCCTGAGTCCTCTTCTGTACATTGTATTGGAGAAGTAGAGCAAGACTGTAAGGCATGAGAACGGGACCTTTATAATGCAGCTGACCTGGCGTCATTGGATAGATATCTATGCAGGAATTAAAGATTTCTGTATGCTTTTTAAGCCGTGTGCAATTAACATTTTCCTTCTTGCCAGTTACCATCATGTAATATATATATATATATATATATATATATATATATATATATATATATATATATATATATATATATATATACTGTGAAACATTTAAATGTCATTAACGGAGGAGGGGATAAAAATGTACCGCCAGTTCCAAGGATCTGCAATTCGGTCATTTTCTGCTGTATCAGAACATGAGAATCCTTTAGAAAAAATGACACAAAGTCAGTGCAATCATCGGCCCGGCAATGAGTTTAATCAAGCCCAGGAGAATATTTGTATGCAAGGCCGGCACTCTCCTCTCCCAGGCTTTTAATTAGAGAACTGAAATAAAACTACCTATATTATCATATTATATGCATATTATATATACACACATGCATGCATGTCTGCCATATAGAAATATATATATATATATATATATATATATATATATATATATATATATATATATATATATATACAGTATATACAGGTATGGGACCTGTTATCCAGAATACTCGGAACCTGGGGTTTTCTGGAAATCAGATCTTTCTGTCATTTGGATCTTCATACCTTAAGTCTACTAGGAAATCAGGTAACCAATAGGCTGCTTTTGCTTTCAATAAGGGTTTATTATATCTTAGTTTGGATCAAGTACAAGGTACTGTTTTATGATCACAGGAAAAAATTGGATGATTTGAATAAAATGTATTTTATGGGAAACAGCCTTAATTCTGAGCTTATTGGATAATGGGTTTCCTGAAAACGGTTCCCATACCTGTGTATATGTGACAACTTGTATATCCGATGCTACAGTTGTTAGAATGCTTGTGACCAATTGTGAAGAAGTCACTGGATATTCTTTCACTTACAAGCATTATGCTGATAGTATTATGGGGGTTTATTAAAGGGGAAATAAACCACCCCCATTACTTTGTTTACCTAGCAGGCCTACCAAACAGCCCATTTCCCAACCACATCAACCCAACTTTAAAAAGTGAACCGTTTCTCCATAACTGGAAGCTAAATACAAAACTAAAGAGCAGGGTTTGCATCTGCCAGGGGCCACACGAAGCAACTGTTTGGGGCACACAACAAGGCTGCAGATATAGCCCCGTGTTAGTTGCAGCAGTCACAGAACAGTTGCAATTATGGCAAGAGCACTCAATTTAATAAACCTCACGGAAAGCCTAAGATTCATTTTCTCTTGGCCAGAATAAAAAGAGCAATTAGGTTACAGTCACCTCTTTTTTTGGCTGTTCCCACAGATGATTGTGAAGAGCTACTGTTAGCTTTGAAGTAGAGTAGTCACAAACTAGATGCCGTTTCATCCTAAGCCACTATGCAGCCAAACTAAATGCCTCTCATCCCGGGCTGCACTAAAATCATATACAGATCATTTTCCAACTGGAATGAGTGTAACAATCTTATAGAAATAAATGAGAGAACTAAAAGTTTCCAACATATAAAAGTATATAATTTAAAGTGCTCCCCAGTACATTTCTACAATAAAATCTCACCCTCTTTTAAAATAAGAGCATGACAGATCCTCATATTGCTGCTGAGCTAACAGTTCCTATGCAGGATGCTCCAATTACAAAATATGGTGCCTCCAGTTGTCATAGTATTAAACTGAGCTGTATCAGTGCAAAGCTGTAGTCGGACGATCACGGAGTACCTCCAATCAGGGGCCCCCTGGCTGAGAGGGCCCAGAGAACCTTAATACAGGTAATGGATCCACTATCCAGAAACTCTTTATCCAGAATACTGAAAGGCCATCTCCCATAGACTCCCTTTTATTCAAACAACCCAAATTTTTAAAAATGACGTTATTTTTTCTCTGTAATAATAAAACAGCACGTTGCACTTGATCCCAACTAAGATATAATTAATCGTTATTTAAAGTAAAACCAGCCTATTGGGTTTATTTAATGTTTACATGATTTTCTAGAAGATTTAAGATATGAACATAGAATTACGGAAAGATCCATTATCTGGAAAACCCCAGGTCCCGAGCATTTTGGGTAACAGGTCCCATACCTGTACTGGTGTATTCATAGGTGGCGTTTGTTAGGGTAAGGGCACAGCTGGAGATTCGGGTAGATTTAGTCGCCTCACGAGTAAACTTTGGGCGAGTTCAGAAATCGAAGCGCCGCGAGTGCATTGGCGCAAGCGTTTTTTCATTAAAGCAGGCGGAAGACACGGGGAAGCAGTTCGGGGAGATTTATCACCCCAAAGAAGAGGCGATTAGTCGCTGGGCAACTAAATCTCCCCGAATCTCCAGGTATGCCCTTACCCTTATAGTGAGGGGGTAATAAAGTAAAAGGATAACACACAGATAGCAAAGTCAGCAATCGTTGTGCCTGGCAGTGAATAGTCTGCAGTTTGTGTCTCTGTAGTGGCGGCACTAGAGTGGAATAAGTGCTTAGCCTTTTATTGGGTGAAATTTTGTGGAACAAGGGCCTCCATTGTGCACTCTATCCTGAGCTATCCAGAAGGCACAAAGAGGCAGTGCCTATGGGGGCAGATGAGTCCTGTACATTAAGGGATCTGTTGGTGGCCAAATGCCCTGCTTCTCCGAAAACAAAAGGGGACAATGGTGCAGTGGGGATGTGTTCAAGCATTAAGTGCATAGCCCTTTAGTGGGCACAATTTTACACCCGTAACCACAGCAATTGCTCAGCCCTACCCCTATTAGATGATCCCTATAATGCTCGTGGCAAGGAAAATATAGGGCTGTTAACATGAAAAAGGCACATTTTCTGTCCTATAGGTTTCTGATGTATAACTCCAATAGGGATGCATCCTTTTTATAAATCTGATTTTTGACCTCACATTTGGTTAATCTCCCTGCCAACCCTCCAGAAAGCATTGAAAAAAAAAAAAACACACGCAGTCACAAAACTGCAACCTAAATGCATCAAAATTGCACTTAATGTGATTTCACTCCCACAGAATCGGCGCTATTAAATCCCTCTTGTGAACAAGACCTTAAACACCGCTCTATATATCGAGGAGGGAGAAAAAATGGCATTATATCATTCTAACCATGCCTTGAAGGAAAAAACCCTTAAAAAACATGAAATAACATCCGGTGTCAGGCAGAAAAAAAATGACGTGTTACATGAGCTAAAGCAACACAAATGACACTGCACATAGACTTATCTGCCTTGACCTATTTGCCAGAAATCCTGCAAAATAATCATAACCTAAAAAGCCTTCAGCTCCTTGGGATCCAGTAACATTGTGTATAGCGAGGCTTGATCACAAAAAAAGCTGCAGTGTTGCTCAGATGACACACTGCCTGCACACATTGTCTTGTCTCCTCAAGGTTTCACCATGGAGCAGCCTTTTAAAATTTGATTTTGGAAGCGCCTATGCGGCTTTTCTGCATTAATGCCCGCATTACCTTCCTGCTGCTGTTGATTTCATGCTCCATAAATTGCTGATTTTAAGGTCCCTGATTTTTATTCCTCTACATTCCAGGCTTTTTTTTTTTTAATGGTTTCATTTAGTGATAAAGTCATTTTAGATTTTATAGATATTGATTTGAATTCTGATGCAGTGAAGGGCAGTAAAGAATAAAAGAAAAAAGTGCCATTTTTTTCCTCGCTAACCTTTTGCCTTTAACACGAACACCTATTTTATGCTATGTAATCATTCACAGGTGTTAATGGGACAATAATTGGTGGATGATTGGGGGGTTGGGGGCCCATTAATCGAATTGAGACCTTTTCATTTCATTCTTCATTTCCCTTTTTTCCCCCCATCTCCAAAGATATGCTTCTACTGATTGGCTGTCACTATGGAGATTTGGGCTCCTATATTTTCTTCTTGGTTTCAAGAGATATATCTTCACAGTCATGCATGCTCCGTGTCGTTCACATACATTAAAACAAGTGAAACAAGCAGCCTCCGTAGGATGAAAGGCACGCTGCTATCTGAGATTAGTAGAATTTTTATCAGCCTTGCCAGAGCCGCTGAGTGCTTCCCTTCCCCTTAGGGAAGGAAGGGGTTAATATGAGAATTCCCCTATAGGACAGAAGGGGTTAATATAAGAATAGTAACAGCGTTGTACACAAAGGTCAAACATTATACCTAGTTCTAGTTTGAATAAGCGCTGAAGAACAATTTCCCTGAAGCTAATATTTAGGTGCCATAAGTGCAGGGGTCACAGCAAAGCCATAAATAATGAGCAATTTCAAAATGTATTGGTAAAATAGGTAAATTTACCAATGCTTTGGGACCCTTTGGGAATTTGCTGTGGGGCCCAGTAACATTTAGTTATGACAATGCAGTTTATATTGGATAATTGGCTCAGGGTGCTCCTAGCAATGCAAGTAGGTACACCGGTAGGCGTCCATTAAATGAGCATCATTTTCCTATGGCAGGCCTTAAAGGAGAATTCAACCCCCACGGTCAAAAGTCCCTCCCTGACTCCCCCCTGCTAAGTGGTACCCCAGAATTGTGTCCCTGTAGGATTACTGACCGCACATGCAGAGACAGCGCAGAGGAGCTCATGGGTGACATCTTCCGGTGATTCGGTAATCTTCAGGTCTTCTTTCTTCCCTTCGCCAACTTCGCATGTGCCAACATGGCGCTCACTTAACGAAGAGTATCAAAGAGGCGAAGATGGCGCCCGTGAGCTCCGATGCGCTGACTCTTCATGTGCGGTGTGTAATTCTACAGGGGACACAATTCTGGGGTAACACTGAGCAGGGGGGCAGCCAGCGGAGGGGGTCCAGTGGGGACTTTTTATTGTGGGGGTTAGAATTCTCCTTAAAGGAGAAGGAAAGGTATCTTAGGCAACCTCCGGTGATTATAATCACTTACCTAATATCCTGGGCTGATGCTCCTGTTTGCTAAAAACTGCACTGGGCCAGGGTATTTTTATAGGAGCTTGTTCGCCGTAAACTTTTTCTGCTTCTTTCTTCTTTTCTTCCGGCCTGGTCAGGCACATATGCAGTAGAGTGAAAAAGCTGGCTTTTTGCTTTTGACTTTTCACTCATCTCACATGTATCTGGTGGCAGTTTTTAGTAAACAGGAGCACAGGACTGGGGTATCAGGTAAACGATTACAACTACAGGGAGGTTCCCAACATTTTGGCACCTCCTAGTGATTATACCATTAGTTTACTTGAAATACTGGGATTCACAAAGGTACAAAGATCAATATACTGTATGCTCCTCAGTGTTTGCCCCTTCAGTCAAAAGTACAAAGCACATGGAGACCAGGGAGTCCTGGAATGAACTTGAGGAGATGTTACTTCCAGGGCTTCCTTTGCACTTACATCAACTATAGCCTTGCACCTAGGAATTGCATGCTAACACTGTTGTTTCTAGTAATAACCCAATACATGGCGCTTGGTCAAGCCAGTCTTATGGGCCCTCCACTAAACTGAACCAAACCAATAGCCATAATACATCAATATCAGTTGGGATCGGCAGACCACCATACACATACTAATAATCATAAGCTTTCATTTTTTTCATTATAGGACATGGACCAGTGGTACAATTAAGCAGGAAATGTAGGGCAAGAAGTTCACTCATGAAATGTTCCAACAAGACATTTATATGTTTCAGCAGCAGAGAATAACAAAGAGAAAATAAACCAGATTTGCTGCTGTCCTTTAGACTGAAAAATAAAAATGTTCTGCATATACAGAATATATAAAGGCCCATAAGGAACCCAACCCTAAGCAGTTAAAGCATTGTATATGCAGAACAATCTACTTGCATCCTTGGCATGGACATACTGGGCATAGATTCCAACCTTTGCCAATATCTCATTATGTTGATCTATAGGCAACTGATTCTCCTGAGAAGGCCAGCTGGCAATTTAATCTTGTTGAATGGGGATGGATAGTCATTCCTTCCCGGCCTCAATTTTGGGAGTTGTATTGTTCCGTGGTCATTTACCAGAGATCTTTAATTAATGATCATACCTACTTATTATTCCCAGAGTTAAGCATAAAAGAGAGAGAGAGAGAAATGGCTGGAACATAATGCAAAGAAGTGTGAGCAGATATAATTATTGGTTATAAAGTCCAACTGTGATCCCATGGAATTCTGTCCAATGAGTTCTGTCTAAGGTGACCATACCATGCACAGATAGTCAATGATTCTAACGTTATTAAATGGGAAAGGCCATGTCTGAAACACATAAAGTAGCGGGAGGCAGACCTTCACTCAAGCAGACAACACTGCCAACACTGGAGCTCATCCACAACCAGGTTTTCTCATCCCTTGCACTTCAAGGCTACAGAACAAAAAGAAGATAGGACCACTGACTACAGAAAACAGTCCAGGAGGGCCAACTGAGGGCTGTATTTTTCTTATCACATGCATAAGAAGAAGGAAATAGGCACAAGGTCCAATTGGGAAAGAACAAAAGAGCAGTCAAGGCTAAAAACAACGTGACCAAAACAATATTTAAAAAGTGAGTGGGGTAAAGTGGTGACGGGGCAACAGGTGTAAAGAGGAGAGAATCATTGTGAATCAGAATGGAGAAGGTCAAGGTGTGGCAGTGAGATGGGGAGACCTGGGGGAAAGGGATGAGCCAGCGTATTAGGATATAAAGGAAATAAGAATAGTCGTCTACAACCTACAGAAATTTCGATTTATCAAACCCTGGACTGCATAGTAAATAGTGAAAAAAATAATCTATGGACAGAAAATGTCAGTTTCATTTGCCGAGAACATGACATTAAGGGATCAGATTCAGTCTGATTGAACACTAAGGTCTCGGTCAAAGTAAGCTGAGTCTCAGATCCAATCATAAGTTTGCTGCATCTCTAATTCACTGTACATAGGAACCGAGTGGTAACAGATATCTACAGTACAGTCACATAAACACAATAAGTTCAGCCTTTTCACGTACAGTGAGTGGTGACACATTCTGTGAAACTGGTCTAGAAATTATAATAGACCGAGGAACCCCCTATCCCCCCCATGGTGTGTCCCTACCATTCAATTAAAACAAAGAGACATATTGTGGCAAAATCTGTGGAGGTCACAGGTTTTATTAAACAGTTTAAGCATCAAGGACTAGGTACACCCTAACCCCAGCTGCGGCTCTTCTTCTCAAAACTGCCCAAAAACTTGTATTCTCAAAAAACGTGTGCTCACTGCCCAAAAGTTTGTCAAACATGGAGCAGGGATCATGGGGCCAAGCACCCTCAGTGACTGCCTTTTTAGCCCATACCCCTGCTTTCACATTGTGCATAAATGGCGCTAACCCAGTCTCTTGCATGCCTCAGTCAAGACCGTGCAGTCAAAGTCTGATGCACACTCGTGACTCAATCAAGGTAGGCCTCCACTGTAACCAACTTGTACACCTAAAGCCGCACTGACACACACTGGCTTGATACCACATTGATCTTCCTTGAGCCGCAGCTGACCTGGGCAAGTATTGTTAACCACCACAGATGATGGTACTCCAGAGGAAGGCAGAGAGTCCAGCTCTTTTCAAGCAATTAGCACCAAGAGAAAAATTCCTTCATCATCTCATCCAGGTGATTGATCGTGAAAACACCCTGGAGTACTGTCCTTTCAAATGAATCCATCTTACTTAGGGAGGGAGGGTGGGAAACAAAAAACACAAGTAAGGTGGCCACACACTATAAGATACTCTCATTTGGCAGGGTTGCCAAACGAGTGGTTCTTAAACCGATAAGCCCACTAATGGCTGGGCGATTTTAGGTGAATCCAAACATTCGGCCCTGGGGTGCCACCCTAAGCAGCTTCATTCCTCCTAATGTATGGACAACAAGAAGAAGCATGGCGGTTCTATTGAATTGGCACTAGTGGCACTATACTGGCAGAATGAGTTTCCACACATTTTTGAAAGAAAATCCCCAAGTTAAAGACATAAGATTGAAGTCAGTAGAAAATCCTAGGTTTCTTTAACGATTCTTGACACTTATTTTATTCTACTTTTTTTTAGCACCGCTGCTCAACTCTACTCCCGCTGTCTTCCTTCCTGTTACTATGGTAACAAGCAGTGCCACGGGAGGTCATTTAGGTCCTCCTGACCACCGTATGTGCATGTACAGTACACAGATTGCTCAACAGGTTTTTCTACAGTACTTTGTTTCCATGGTAATTGTAACCGACCAGTGACTTTCCAGCTCTCGGTAATTTATAATCTGCGGCACAGTTACTGAGAGCTGTAGTTCAACTGCAACTTTAGAGCCACAGTTTGACTAGATAGTAGAACAGCAGCACTGCTGAATCCTGTGAATGTTATCATCTTGTTTTGTGCTGTATTGTTCCTGAGTACTTATAATATAAATATGTTATCTGTGTATATATATATATATCTGTCTGCACTGGGGTTCGTATGGAGGGTTTGAACTTGATGGACTTGGTTGTTTTTTCATCCCAACTGAACTATGTAATAATATAACAAAATACTTACAGTTGAGATACACCTTCCAGGCTCAGTTCTCTCCCCTCAGCTGACTTCCCTCACCCTAGAGGAGATCCTTCGCTTCTCTAGTTCTGTTAATTTGACGTCTCATATTTACCAGACTCTGGTGCTTACAGGTCCGAAACATTCCGATCTGCTGAGGAATGGATTTCTCACATTCCTGAACTTACCTCTGATGATGAATGGGAAGAGACTGAGAGCATCTACAAAATCTTTATTTTAGTACAAGGCGTATTCAGTATGAAGCTTTGCATTACTTTTATATAATGAAACTACATCAGGGTCCCTTAAGACTCCTGCCTCAGGTGTGGCGCAGCCTCAGCCTCTGCCAATTTCTGTTGTATTATCTGGTCCTGTCTTCAATCCCAACAATTCTGGTCTGCAGTAGGGTTGCCACCTTTATACCAGCTTTCCTATATTCTTGCTGTTTTTTCCTATATATAACATTGGGATCAAGCATCATTTTTACCGGCCAGGCCAGTAAAATACCGTCCAGGTGGCAACTCTAGTCTGCAGTGAGGCCTGGACTGTCAGGACTGCTGTAAGGTGCCATAGACAGTCACTATTTAACGGGCTATTTGGGCCCCTGTGTTCTAGAAATGCCAGGGCCTATTTTAAATCCAGGCATGTCCTCAGTAGTAGAATTCTATACGTATGGTATACAAACACCAAGCTCCCGGTCTTGGCTCATTCTTGTGCCTACAATTGGAAGGAGCCCTCTGCTACTCGGATGCAACCGAACTTAATGTGAGAGGACTAAGGGAGAGTTCTGGGCAGACAGGGGAACCGTAAAATGCACAGGAAGGACAGGGAACAGGGAACGTAATCGAGGGTCAGGCCGATGTTGATACCAATCAGGCAGTGCAGGACAGAATCAGGAATCAGAGACGTAGTCGAGGTCACAGGCCGAGGTCAAAGCCAACCCGTAATGCAGCACAGAATCAGGTTTCAAAAGAATGGTCAGGAACAGGCAAAGGTCAGGATGGGCAGCGAACTTGCAAAGACCAGAGAACAAACAAAACAGACTTAAATGTACCCAGGAACTACAGAAATAGACCTTAGTTGGGGAAGGAACAATTGGCCACGGCCCCTTTAAATATTTGCATTTCGTGCCAAGCCCGAAGATGTCAGACGCAGCATGCCAAATAAAATGGGCGTGCGTCAGGAGGTGCGCAGGAAAGGAGGTGGAGGGCATCCCCATCCCCCAGGTATTATTACAAATTCCTGGTGAATTACTTGGCCTTCCCCAAAGGTAGTCTCCCCAGCAAAATGCCTTCTGGGTGTCTTGGATGAAATCAGAAATACCATTCTACGCTTTAGTGATCCCCCTGATCCCCCAGATACTAACGTATCAATCTAGAAGTGCTAACACTAAGGGGCCTATTCTCTGTAGTTTGGATCTCTTTTTTCTCACAAATCGTATTTGTTCTCTAAAAAAAAATTTTACTCTTAGGGGCAGATTTATCAAGAGTTGATGTGAATTCAAATGAATTTTCGAAGTAAACAATTTAGAAATTCGAAGTCATTTTTTGGATACTTCGACCATCGAATAGGATACTACGACTTCGAATCTACTTCGCCTTCAATTCAAAGTAAAAAGTAAAAATTGTTCGAATATTAGACCATTCAATAATCGAAGTGCTGTCTCTTTAAAAAAACTTCAACTTCAATACTTCGCCAACTTAAACCTGCTATACTATTAAAAGTGCTATGTAATCCTATGGGGACCTTCTACAAACTTCTACAAGTCTTTACACATTGAATAAAAATCCTTTGATCGTTTGATCGAACGATTTTTATTCTACTGCACGAAATTGCTGAAAAAACTTCGAATTTGGATTCGAATTTTTTTAATTCGTTGGTCAAATTTCGAAGTTTTTGGTACTTCGAAATTCGACCCTTGATAAATCTGTCCATTAGTGTAAGAGATCAAAATTTTTAGAGGTTTTTCTATTTTTTAACACATAGACCATTCAATAATCGAAGTGCTGTCTCTTTAAAAAAACTTCGACTTCAATACTTTGCCAACTTAAACCTGCTATACTATTAAAAGTGCTATGTAATCCTATGGGGACCTTCTACAAACTTCTACAAGTCTTTACACATTGAATAAAAATCCTTTGATCGTTTGATCGAACGATTTATATTCTACTGCACGATTGCCAAAATTGCTGAAAAAACTTCGAATTCGATATTCGAATTTTTTTAATTCGTTGGTCAAATTTCGAAGTTTTTGGTACTTCGAAATTCGACCCTTGATAAATCTGCCCCTTAGTGTAAGAGATCAAAATTTTTAGAGGTTTTTCTATTTTTTAACACATAGTTAAGTTAACTTTTTTTTCAATTATACTTACCAATGCTGCCTCCAGAGAGCAACCTGTTGTCAATCCCATTACATTTTTAAATCATATTTGCTGTGAAGTCCAATAAATTCTAATTACAGCTCTGGGCATGGCCATCCCAAACACATGTCACACAATGATCCAGATTTATACTACTACTATTTGGCATTAACATGGAATTAAGGGGCCGATTTATCACAAATTTCATTTTTCGAATTTCCAAGTATTTTTGATATTTGATTTTTTTTTTCTAATTTGTGCTTATTTATTGAAAAAAATAAAAGCATGATATAAACAAATTGAATACTGTGAAATCAAATTCTACCTATAAGTTTCATATAAGAGTCTGCCAAATTTCAAATGGATCTCAGAAACTGTAATTGAAAAAAATCTTGAATTTTTTTAATTCAACTTCCATAGCATTCTGCATGAACTCGCCAGCTTTTAGATGGCAGATTTTTATATTCAAATTTTTTGTGCATAATAAATCTTCCATATATTTGAATGTGCAAAAAAAACCTTGACTTAAAAATGCAAATTTGAATGTTGATGCCCCTAAGTCTTAAAAAAAGGCAAAATTGGTCCCTTACTCTAGGATGAAATACTTTTACTTGATGCCTATAGAACTGAAACAGAATTTCTTGGATTAAGAGACGGATACACCACAATAAAAAGTTGCAATTTGTGCCTGAAATAATGAGTAATGGGTTAGAAGTGTGACTGTCTGGAGGGAACAAAGAGATTTTCATGCATTCTAAAAATATTTCTGCTTGATTATAGGAGTGCATGTGCCTTTCCAAGCCGCAGTCTAGTCTTCCTGTATGATTGACATTCTAGCTTGCTTTTTTACAAATCACAAGAGGATATTTCTAGTCTAATTGAAACCTATTATTTACACTGCTGTAGAACTTTATTAGGATTAATCAACCTCTCCTTGGATTAATTGCTAGAATGTACAGTAATAAGAAAGCTAAGAAACAGAAGAATAATCAGAATAGTCGGGTAGAATTCTAATGACCTGGAAGGTGCATGAAGGGATGGAGGAAGGGGCGATGAACGGCACAGGTTGATTTATATGGAAAAATAAGGAAATGTAATAAACTTGGAAAAAAAAGAGGTATGGGAACTTTCATCCAAAAACCTGTTATCTACGAAGCTCTGAATTACTTCCATAGATTCTATTCTATTCTAATTCTAATTTCAAAAAGTGTTTCTTTTTTCTTAGTAGTAATAAAACAGTACCTTGTACTTGATGGTAACTAACCTGTATGAATCCATAAGGTGGAATTCTTATGGGGTTTATTTAAAGGGTTAATTATCAAAGGTCGAATTTTAGAGTTTTGTAAGCTTTTCTAGACCTCGAAATGCACTCACAACTGGAGTGGTTTCTAATTTAAGAAGACATTCGAATATAAAAAACTCGAATCAGTGTAGTTGGGATGAAAAACTCGAATACTCAAACTGATCAAGTTTTCGGCAAAAAAAAATCTCGAATCGCTCACATTGATCGAGTTTTCGATCTAAACCCACTGAAAAAAACTCGAACATCATGAAGACTATTAACATCTTGGTTCAAGGGACTTCTGCCATTGACTCATACATGACCTCAACAGGTTTTAAATGGTACATTTTCGGATTCAAGCTATTTCCAGCTTCAGAGTATAATAAATCTTGAAAAATTTGAGTTCCTTCAAAAAAACTCGAAAAATTCCAAAAATTTTTTAACCCTAAAAATATATTTTTTAACTAAAAAGCTCAAATTTTCAGTGGAAAACACAACTCAACCTTTGATAAATAACCCCCTAAATGTTTAAATAATTTTAGCAGAGAGAAATAACTTCAACACATTTCCACAGCACTTTAGAGAGATTATACTTTATTCCCATAAATCCCTGTACCAGTGGAGCTTACAGGGACACAAAGTAGGGCAACTTTTATAAGGAGCTAATTTCCCACAGAGACTTGGAGAGAACACACTAACTCCCTGCACATAGTGCCCTGGCTGGAATCAAACACAGGACCCCAGTGCTACAAACATCATTAATACCCAGTGGGTAGCACTGATCAATCGTATCACTTTCTATGATGCAGAAAGGTCACTGTAAAAATAGTTATTTTATTCATTAAAGCTCATAATTCTGAATATAAAACTTCCAATGTGCCTGTTTATAAAAAAAAAGCATATCCCAGAATAATTCAGGAAAAATATTTTTAAACCACTAGCCTTGGCAAAGTGCGTGGAAATAAATGGGAGATAAAAACAGGTGTGGGATCTGTTATCTGGAAACCCATTATCCAAAAAGATCTGAATTATGGGAAGTCCATCTCCCATAGACTCCATTATAATGAAATAATTTAACTTTTTAAAAATGATTTCCTTTTTCTCTGTAATAATAAAACAGTACCTTGTACTTGAGCCCAACTCAGATATAATTAATCTGTATTGGAGGCAAAATAATCCTATTGGCTTTGATTAATATTTATAATATTTTTTAGTAGACATAAGATATGGGGATCCAAATTTTGGAAGGATATCTTATTCGGAAATCCTCAGGCATTCTGGATAATAGGTACCATACCTACTTTTTATTTATTGTAATAATTACCCTTAAAGGATCAGTAACATAAATTTTTTTTATTAAAAAATTTGTTAGTGTAGAATGAAATAGAAACCACAAAGACATATTAAACTTTTAAATCGCTAAGTCTTTATTAAGAAATAAGTTACCGAAACTCCGCTTGCACTCCTCTTCAGAAAAGGCGACACGGCGACGATCCATCATGAGGTGCTCGATTTCACCTCCCTGGCTATTCTTCTATAAGGAAAGCAGGGAGGAGAAATCGAGCACCGCACGATGGATCTCCTTTTCTGAAGAGGAAAGCAAGCGGAATTTCAGTAAGTTATTTCTTAATAAAGACTTAGAGATTTAAACGTTTAATATGTCTTTGTGGGGTTTTTTTTCATTCTACACTCCTTTAAGGAACATCAGTCATTGTATTTTAAGTATTTAACGAGACTGGTACTCATATTTCAGCATATTTCATTTCATTCGTCATAGTTCATTTTCAAATTCATGCATATTTAAAACAAGAATAAATACCGGAAGATAAAACATGAATGTATTACAATATAGTGTGTTTTTTTTATTTATATTTTTATTATGATTTTTTTTCTTTTTTTTATCAAACATACAACTTGCCTGTCCATGGCCAGAACATAGTACAGGAAACATCATTAAAAATCTGTGGCATATCATACATTGTTCATACTTTGGTCCATTAATCCCATACATACATATGTGGTGCCGGTACATGGCATCCAGCTGCTTTTATTAGTAATGAAAGACATTTATTACCTTTCTCTCATTTCCCTGCTCCACCCTCGGTTTTCCAAGTTGTCCCAAGCTTATTGCCCTGTACTTTTCTTCTATTTCCTAGTCGCTTCCTGCTCCCCATGATTTGAATGGATCCCTAATTATTGTTCAAGTATGTCCCAATTATACCATATTTTATCAAATAGATCCACTGTGTCATGCTTCAACGCTGTCAAATAGTCCATCCTCTGTACATTGGGGGCTGGGGGCTTTCCAGTGTTTTACAATCAGGCCCCTTGCCGCCATCAAGATATGGTTAGTCATCCTTTGGGATGGGTTCCTCAGTTTTGGGATTTTATCACCTAAAATGAATACCAGTAGGTCTAATTTTATTATTACCATGGTCTCTAGATACCCCTTGACCATCTCCCAGGATCTATTTAGTTTGCGACACCCCCAAAACTTGTGTAGTAGTGAACCCTCCTATTCTTCACATCTCCAACAGGTTGGAGTAGCGGTATCCGGAAACAATTTGTGAAGTAGTAGTGGGGTGTAATATCAACCCATGAGCCCATGACTAAGTGCCCTGAATTGGTGCAAAACACATAGGGTGTAGTGATGGGCAAATTTATTCGCCAGGCACGAATTTGCGCGAATCGCCACCGACGAATACATTTACAAAACGGGCATGAAAATTCGCTGGCGAAAATGTCGCCGGCGTCAAAAAAAACGTGCCCGACGTCCAAAAAACGAGATGCCGGCGCAGTTTTGCGGATTTTTCGCCATTATGCGAATTTTGCTGGAAATTCACAAATTTTTCCGCAAAACGGCGCAAATTCGCCCATCACTAGTAGGGTGGATGGATACTTTTAACTTTGTATAAATAAAATATTCTTTTAATCTAATTTCGCTGGTCCCATGGATCCTGTGGATCCATCGGCCCTGCTTTCTTCTTTGCTGTACCGCTCCCTAAAGCTGGGGGTCTGGGGCTGGTGCACCCGGACCACTTTCACTACTCGTGAGTCATTTACAATTCATTCTGGAGCACCTTGTCCTTTCCTAACTACCAAAATCGAACTTTATTATTACCATGGTCACGCTCTCTAGATACCCCTTGACCATCTCCCAGTATCTATTTAGTTTGCAACAGCCCCAAAACATGTGTATTAGTGAACCCTCCTGTTCTTCGCATCTCCAACAGGTTGGAGTGGCGGTATCCAGAAACAATTTGTGAGTAGTAGTGGGGTGTGATACCAACCCATTATCGCTTTATATATGTTTTCCCTGATAGAGGCACATAGGGGCAAATTCACTAAGATGCGAAGTTGCGCCAGGCGCAACTTCGCCGCACTTCGCTGCACTTCGCCAGGCGTAGTTTCGCCAGGGCTCCGCAAATTCACTAAAATCCGAAGTTGCGCACAGGGGTAGCGTAAGATTGCGAAGTTGTGCTAGCGTTGATTCGCTATATAAAGCGAAGTTACGCTAGCGAAGGCTAATTTGCATACGGCGCGAAATTCAAATTTCAATGGAGGAACACGTATCTGCACTACAAATGCCAAGAAAACCTTCAAATCAGCAAATAAAATTTTTATTTTGCCCTACACATGTGCCCACTGTCTAGGTAAGTTGCCACGAGTCAGGAAATGTAGGGGGGAGGAAGGGGAGCCCCAAAAAATTTTCGATCTTTTTCAGCCTATCAGCCATCATGTAGAAAACACGCTAGCGTTTTTTTGGGACTTAGAAAAAAATTGACTTTTTTTAAAACAATCCCTATCTACTCTATTGCGCTTCGCCAGGTCTGAGGTGGTGAAGGAAGTCTAGCGTAAAAGGTAGCGTTCGCTACACTGCGTGCGTTAGTGAATTTGCGTAGTTTCGTCGCTAGCGAAGATTTGCCTGGCGTAAGGTTGCGAAGTTACACTAGCGAAACTACGCCAGCATTCGTTAGTGAATTTGCGCAGTAGCGAAAATGCCAAACGCTAGCGAATTAACGCTAGCGTTCAGCGCTTCGCGCCTTAGTGAATTTGCCCCATAATGATTAATGATGGGCGAATTTTTCCCGTTTCGCTTCACCGAAAAATTTGTGAATAATAAGAAAAAATCTGTGAAACTCGAAAAATTCATGGCCGCGTCAATTTTGACGGCGTGTTAAATTCAATGGGTGTCCGAATAGTTTGACTGCGATTTTGATGCAACCGACTTTTCGGACACGCGTCCAAATTTTTTTTCAGCCGACAAGTTTAATTCGCTGGCGGCGAAACACGGAACTTCACCCCGAATTAGCGCCAAGCAAATGTATTCCCTAATCACTAATATTGATGTCTTCCCCGCATTCTTCCATATTCTCTCCCACCTGGGGAGTGGAATCTCTATGTCCAAGGCCTCTCTCCATCGGGTCATATATTTATGCGGAGAATATATTGTATTATTAACCTGACATTATTACAACTGACAAAACACTGTAATGATTGAATCTTGGCATACTGCACATGTTTTGTACCTTTATTCAGAAGAGAGAATTATCTCAGCCAGGAAACTATTGTGCAGTAAGTTTGATAGCTACAGAGGGGAAGCTTTTAGAAGGTTTATTACAAGACAACATTCCTGAATACAATTTGGACAACAATGTTGTGAGAGCCAACCTGCTGTTGTGAGATACAGATTTTGTCAAATGAATTGGCTAGCTTTCTGTAAAGATGCCAGAAGGAATATTGACGTGAGGGATATGTTTTTCTTTGTTGCTGATCATTTTGACACTGCTTTGCAGAGAGAGACATAGTGGAAATTCCTGTATACATGGGGATAACTTAATAGCAGGTGCAATTTTAGTAGCCCATATCAAACGATCAGCAGGTAGTGGTCCAGCAAACCATTTATGATTGATTGCTAACATCGTGGGGGTTATTTATCAAAGTCCGAATTTATCTCAATGTTTTCTGCTACAAACTCCGATCAAATCACAAATCGGGTTTTTTTACTCTTATTTATTATTACATATTCTGAAAATTTGATTTGCTGGAAAAAAATCAGATTTTGATGATTTTTTTGGATTTTTCATCCAATTTCCACGTTTTTTTCGGGTTTTTCATTCGATTTTCAAGATTATTTCAAAATTTTCACCCGAAAACTGTGGGGTATTGCACGAAACCCAGCGCACATCAGAAAAACATCGGGACTTCTCCCATTGACTTATATGCAACCTCGACAGGTCTGAGATGCCGGATTTTCAGATTCTGAAGGTTTAATAAATTCCGAAAAATTTGTGATTTTTTAAAAGTCTGATTTTATAAAAAAAAGTCATGAATTATTCATGATTTTTGCATTTGGAGTTTAGTAAATAACCCCCAAAATATTACTTCGTAATAGATGGATCCATAACAATCCTTGTCCTAAATGTGCATTTAACCGAAACTTCACCCCACTTGGCTTTTAGGCTGAGTAACCTCATTAATGAAGTACCTTGTCATCCTGCCCTGGACAAATTATTATAACACACAAGCTTAGTGCATTAAAGTGATATAGATCAAATTTAGTACATGGGAGCTTAGAGGTAAGTGAGGCCCAACAGTAAACAATTCCTGGCTACCTCTCAAGCAGAGGTTTACACATTCTGGGGTGGGCTTCTAAGAGAGGCAGAAATGCTTTTCAACTGTTGCTTCATTTTCCAAAGTCGCCTGAAGTTGCCTCACGAGGAAACTTTGAGCGACTTCTCGATCAGGCCCGGATTTGTGGCGAGACCACAAAGGCACCCCCACCTAAAACAAATGCTCTGTAAATCTATAAATTTAGGGGCATATTTATCAAGGGTCGAATTTAGAGCTCTTGAAATCCCATGAACTCAAAATTCAAATAAAAAACGACCAATCAAAATTTTTTAAAAAAATCAAATTTTTGAAACTCCTGAAATTTTCAGGAAGGCTGCAAACAACTCCAAATTGATCCTAGGACGTCCCCCATAGGCTAAAACAGCAGGTTTAAGGTGATGAATAGTCAAATTCGAATTCTTAAAGGGCCAGTACATGATAAAAATGAAAATCAAATTAGATTTTTTTTAAAGACCTGAATCAAATTTTAACTATTCCCTAGTCCAATTCCACACAAAAAAATCGAAAATTCTAATTTCAATATTTCAATTCGACTCTTGATAAATCGGCCCCTTATTGTTAATGCTACTTTTTATTACTCCTCTTTCTATTTAGGCCCTCTCCTGTTTATATTTCAGTATCTTATTCATATCAATACATGTTTGCTAGCTTAATTTGGCTCTAGCAACCAGATTGCTGAAATTGAAAAATGGAAAGCTGATAAATAAAACACTAAAAAAACTCAAATCACAAATAATAAAAAATGAAAACCAATTGCAAATTGTCTCAGAATATTGCTTTCTACATCCTACTACTAGGTAACTCAAAGGTGAGCAACCCCTTTAAAAATAATGTCACTAAGGCTTCAGGAGGTACTTTTTTTTATATAATACACAAGTCCCTGAGGTTCATGGTCATATAAAGGCATTTTCTGTTTCTGTTTCTGAATCAAGCGCTGCTGCTCCAAATGACATAGGGGAACCCTGGAACTACAGTACCATCACCTTTGGACCAGGTGGTAGTTTCAGGATTCACTCTGCTCTCAATTATATCTGATTTACAGCAACATGTGAGAACGTTCATTTTGACACGTTGGCCAAAATTGCCAAAATCAGACACAACTCTCCTTGGTGAGTACAACAATGCTTGAATTCAGGGGGAAAAAATTGCATAATGGGAAAAAACATGGCAATTGTGTTCAAAATTGCCCCCATAATCTGCAGGATATTTATGGCTCTTGTGATTTTTTACTAGATCAGAGATCCATAGGTCATCTCTGAAAATTAAAACAGGAGATTTCCCATCAGAAATGCCATCCAAATCATTCAGAGTAGAGTCTTTTTTTTTAACAAATACATCTAGGGTTGTAGTACAGGTATGGGATCTGTTATCTAGAAACCCATTATCTAGAAAGCTCCAAATTGCGGGAAGGCCATCTCTAATACACTCCATTTTATCCATATAATCCAATTTTTAAAACAAATTATTTCCTTTTTCTCTTTAATAATAAAACATAATCTTACACTTGATCCAAACTAAAATATAGTTAATCCTTATTGGAAGCAAAACCAGCCTATTGGGTTTATTTAATGTTTACATGATTTTCTAGACTTAGGGGGTTATTTATCAAGCTCTGAATATCCAAACCTCGAATAATTAGTAGTTTTCGGAGGGAAAAAACCTACGAATTTTTCGATGGTCTAAAAACTCCGAATCCAAACCCCTGCATCTAAAAGCTCTCAAAGTCCTGAATAAGTCAATGGGGAAGGTCCCAGTGTCTGCGCTTATCTGATTAGTTTGTGGTTTCTGCTCCAAAAACTTTTTTGGAGTTTCTTGCGCAGAAACCACAAACAAGTTTTCGGGGAAAGCTCCGGAGTTTACCCGACCCTATTTTTTCTGGCTTTTCTCTTCATAAATAAGGTCCATTAGGGCAATCAGAGTTGGTCGGATTTCTAACTTAGAAATACTGAGATAAATTCTGACCTTGATAAATAACCCCCATATAGGATGACGAGCCAAATCTCTGAAAGACCCCTTATGCAAAAAAAACCCAGGCCCCAAGCATTCTGGACAACAGGTCCCATAATATATTAGATCACAAGTGAAATGTTGACTTTAATTTAGAAGACAAAAGAATATATTTTATTATTATTATTATTATTATTATTATTATTATTATCTGTTATTTATATAGCCCTGACATATTCTATAGCACTTTACAGAGATTAAATATCATTTGCATCAGTCCCTGCCCAAATGGATCTTACCATCTCTCAGTTCCCTTCACATTCACACAATTTTAAAAGCATTTATTTCAGTGAAGGACAAAAGAAGTATTACAGCCGCAAGGACTTTTTTGCCGAAAGTAATTATCAGACTATGGGCTGCATTCATTTAGTTGAGAAAAACTTGTTTAATTCAAGACTGCTCCATGGAGTCAGATGCAATTCAGTGAGAACTGAATGAATTACTGTACTGTTTATCACATGAAAATACTATTGAACTCTATAGATAATAACGGAAATTGAATTAGTAGAAAAGTTTTTTAATATCACCTATAATTTGTCACATGATAAACCATAAAATAAAATGTCCTCATTGATTTGAATTGGGCCCTATATACAGTAGCTACTCTTTATTGTTCCCCTTAAACATTATCTCCTTGCCTGAGTTTCATTCTTGTTAGCAGTGGGAATGGAAGGCTTTCTCTACATTTTACCTTTGTGTTAGTAATATTTAGCACTTCTTGTCACTTTCCCCTCCCTTTGCTGAATTTTATTTTGAACTATAACCAAATCAGCAGCTTATCTCTCACCTCACCTTGCGAACAGATCAGCAGTTTTACAACAAGAGATTTATCCAACCTAAACGCTTAGCATAAACAACATTGCTGAAAAAATATTTAAACTGTATCCACAGTATGTTCTCTACAGGTAAATATCAATATGAAGGGAAGACTGCCATAACTGTGCCTGAATATAATGTAAAAATATAGCTTTTTCCTTAGCATTTCCTCTATTTTAGCACTTTCTTGTAAAATACATCTTGTGTCTACATAGCCTACATAAGCTAATTATTGTTTGGGCTGCATATGGTTGCATCCTTTCTTATTTAAAATGGTAGGGACTAAAACCTTTCTATAGCAGTGATCCCCAACCAGTGGTTAGCAAGCAACATGTTGCTCACCAACCCCTTGGATGTTGCTCTCAGTGACCTCAAAGCAGGTGCTTAGTTTTGAATTTCATGCTTGGAGGCAAGTTTTAGTTTCATAGAAACCAGGTGTACTGCCAAACAGACCCTCCTGAAGGCTGCAGTTTGCACAGGGTTACCAAATAGCCAATTACAGCCCTTATTTGGTACCCCCAGGAACTTTTGCCATGCGTGTGTTGCTCTTCAACTCTTTTTACACTTGAATGTGGCTCATGAGTAAAAAAAGGTTGGGGACCCACACTGTATAGTATAGAGTATTTTGATATAGTATGGTATACTCTGGCAATGGGAATTTACACTGTAAATGCTTCTTCCATATCCACATTCATCCTGTATCTGGATGCAGAATAAACTAATATTAGTAGTAAATACACCCTTAGTTTAAATAAAGAATAAAATGGTTCTCAGTGCTATAGAGAAGTTGCATGAAATTGTGCCACTTTCAGAGCCACCATCAAGAATCACGTGGTCTCATTCCACGGCACTAGCTGGTCCCTACCCACAAGGGGGACCTAATTATTACCTGGTTGGTAACCAGTGCCTCTGGGTAGAGGGCCCTGCAATTTAGCAGAATCTCCAATGAAAATAAAATGAACTGTGGATGCAGGGTCACACCCTAGATCCACCCAAACATTGCTAGTTATACTGTAATCTGTCCATGTTCTGCCTCAACACCGCCAACACTCATGTAAGTCTCTTAGAACCCCCTCTGCAATGGAGTGTCTGACTGCAGTACCCCCTGTACTCCTATATGGCACATTGGCCACATTAATAAACTGTCCCTGCCTCTTGTATCAATTTTGATCCAGAGCAACCTTATTATTGTTTATATATGTAGTGTGGGCATGTTGCCTAGCTCTTTATTGAAGGGATTCTGTCATTGTTTACATTGCAAATAAATCACTCTACAATACAAAATGGAATTCCTGAACCAGCAAGTGTATTTTTTTCAAGTTGTAATATTGGTGTGTAGGCAGCCATTTTGACTGGTCATGTGCTTTCAGAAAGAGCCAACACTTTAGGATGGAACTGCTTTCTGGCAGGCTGTTGTTTCTCCTACTCAATGTAACTGAATGTGTCGCAGTGGGACCTGGATTTTACTATTGAGTGTTGTTCTTAGAGCTACCAGGCAGCTGTTATCTTGTGTTAGGGAGCTGTTATCTGGTTACCTTCCTATAGTTCTGTTGTTAGGCTGCTGGGGGGGAAAGGGAGGGGTGATATCACTCCAACTTGCAGTACAGCAGTAAAGAGTGATTGAAGTTTATTAGAGCACAAGTCACATGACTGGGGGCAGCTGGGAAACTGACAATATGTCTAGCCCCATGTCAGATTTCAGAATTAAATATGAAAAAAATCTGTTTGCTCTTTTGAGAAAAGGATTTCAGTGCAGAATTCTGCTGGAGCAACACTATTAACTGCTGTGTTTTGAAAAAATTATTTTCCCATGACAGTATCCTTTTAAGTTTACTTATCCTTCAAACCAGTCCATGCCCTGGTGGAGCATACTGTCTATAGTCCTTATCACATTCACAGGAGTAGTGCCAGGCTTTAACTGTAACAATGGTCACAGATTTTATTTGAAACCCATTGTTTATATCACTGCAGAATTTTAAGCAGGATTTCTTAGCAGACTGATTGAGAAATCGTATTTAGGAGCAGGCAACAGCTACACAGCAGCTTTAACATATTCATTTCATGAACACTTGATATATATAGTAACAGATAACTGCCAGGCATGTGTCAGATGTGTTCAAGAAATGGAGTTCTGATACTTAAAAAATGAGATTATGGGATGCAGAATGTCTTTATTGTATGATGGCAGATACTGCAGATGTTTCAGAGCTCAACTCCCAGTCGCAGTGTTGCAAGACAGCATGGCAGTGAAAGAAAAGGGAAGCCTAAGACTGGCCCTTATTTAGGGCCCATGTGTTGTCTTTCCAGAAGGAAGTTTGGTTCATTCATCTAACGTTACATAGCGTTAAAAACAAGTGTTCATTTTACATGTTCTTTTCTGTGAGCCTCTAGTGAGCTCATCCTCGGCTGCGTGTCTGCTATTATCTGTTTAAAATATTTTATGACTGCCATTATTCCTCTTACCCATAAAAGTTTATTGACTTTGTCAGCTGAGGCATCTCCTGTGGTAAAATGACTAAACCATTCCAAATAACATATAATGTAATCATTGTGATGAAATAAGATACAAACTAAAGGCTTTTTCTTAGAAAAGTGGCAAAGTCCCCTCTATGTTGTATTCTAAGCACTTAAAGGGGAATGGAACACTTTAATAAATAATGAATTTTATAGAGACTTTTGCTGTATCCAGTTAAGATGGGCAATACCACAGAATACTATTCAAGATTATTATGGGGATGAGATAGGAAAAGTCTCCACATGTGCTTTGCAGGTCCCATTGATGGCTGCAGCAGAGCAGGTGGTGGAACATCACATACAGGAGGATAATTGAGTATGGAGTTCAGTGAGCCCATCTGGGAAATTATAACTTATCCCTTTTATCCACTGCCTTTGCTTCCTCCCAGGCAAAATTTTTTGACAAATGTGCATTAAACGTACGTAACTTAAATTGTACTCTAATTGTACTCAACTTTTTCCCATTGGCAGACACACACACCAGTAGTTGGGGGGGGGAGACAAACTGTTCAGGTGACATACTGCTGGAGAGACAAAAGTCTTGTCTTTGTATTAGGCTATTTTAGGCTGAATCCAAATATTGTTGATTTGGTGCATTCATAATAACAGTGATCCCCAACTAGTGGCTCATGATCAACATGTTGCTCATAAACCTCTTGGATGTTGTTCCCAGTGGCCTCAAAGCAGGAGCTTACTTTTGAATTCCAGGCTTGGAGGCAAGTTTTGGTTGCATACAAACTAGGTGTAGTGTCAAACAGACTGCCAGTCCACACAGAAACTACCAAATAGCCAATCACAGCCCTTATTTGGCACCCCCTGGAACACTTTTCATGCATGCGTTGCTCCCCAACTTTTTACATTTGAATGTGGCTCATGGGTGTAAAGGGTTGTTTGAGTAGTATGACATTTTGACCATATATAGTCGTATGTATAAATGCTGTGCCTTCTTTTTCACCAATATATGTGAGAGCTCAAAGCTGTTAGCAGTTTACTATTCCTCCTGCTGCAATTCAAACTCAGCCACACATGAGAAAATCAATCAAATTGATTGAGTTATTTTTAAAGATGAACTAACGCATTTTAAAAGTAAAGTTTAAGAGTAAAAAGCTGGATTTTACACACTAAGTCCAGATATTGAACTACTTAAAGGAGAAGGAAAGTCATGTGCCACTTGGGATTGCCAAATGTTAAGCACCTCCAGTTTATTGTATTTACTTACCTGATACTCTGGGCCGGTGCTCCTATCAGCAAAAAAGTACACTGAACTGAGATTCTTCCAGCGAGCACCACTGAGTGATCCTCTTTCTGCTTCTTCACTCTTCAAATTTACGGAGGCAGACGCATGCGCAGTAGAATGAAATAGCTGGTTTTTTTTGGGATTTACTGTGCATGTGCACCCGCGAGAAGAAAGAAGAAGCAGGAAGAGGATCACTCCATGGTGCTCGCTGCAAGAACCACGGGTCGTTGCAGTTTTCTGCTGATAGGAACACCGGCCCGGGGTGTCAGGTAAGTAAAAACAATTACTTGGGGTGCCTAACATTTGGCACCTCCAAGTGGCAAATGACTTTCCTTCTCCATTAATAACAGTAATGATCCAGGCCTTCAAAGATGCCCATAGTGGTTCCTTATTTTTGATCTTGTTAGGCCATATTTCAAGTGTCAGTAGCACTGCACAAATTTAGGGTGCTCTGGGCTGCTATTAAGAAGCAAACTTAGGAGATACTGAAAATGATAAAGCAAATTGCTTTATATTAGCTGAGTTTCAAGTTAGATTTCCTGTTGTAGAATTGATATCTAGCTCAGTTCTGTTTGCTTTCACCTTTGCCTTCTTCACATTTTGTCATAGAGAAAAAATGCAATCATGGAAAAATGCAAATAAGTTTTATCAAGGGGTTTAAGGTGGCGAAATTGTCATGCCTCGTTTTTTTAAGATTTGCAATAGATAAAGACTCAATGAAAAAAATGCAATCATTTTTTCCCCCTTTATGTTTGGAAAAACCTTGAAGCCCTGTATTATAATTAGTCTACTAAATAGAGAAAGATGGACATAGTATGCTTTAGAAACAACATATTTTTAAATTCATTATTTCACAGAACATATTTTGCCTTTGTATAGAGGGAAGAAAACATTGCATAGGAGACCTAGTACTGAAAGGAGAATAACCTTTTTTTTGAGAATAATGGCAAATACCTCTGACCTTCGGTTTATATGCAATGGCACATCCACAAAGAAGGGGGGAAAAAAGACAGTTCAAAAATGGTGAGAGTCTATGGAGATTATCAGCAAATATTATTATTATTATTATTATTAACATGTATTTATATAGCGCCAACATATTGCGTAGCACTCTAAAGTAAATGTGATTATACAACTAAATCACATGAATTATATATATAGAACATATGGAGTAACAAACATCACAATCAATACAGGTACAAAAAGGTGCGGAAGGCCCTATGCATAGGCATACAGTCTAAAGGGAAGGGAGTAATACACAAGGTGTGGGAGTGGGGAAAATCGAATTAAGTGGGTGAGAAATGTGGTACTGTATGTGGTGTTGCGTTTGGTAGTTAAGCAGAGTGAGGGTAGGCTTCTCGAAAGAAGTGCGTTTTCAGAGATTTCTTGAAAGCAGAAAGGTTGGGAGAAAGTCGGACAGACCGTGGGAGAGCGTTCCAGAGGAGGGGTGCAGCCCTTGCAAAGTCTTGAATGCGAGCATGTGAGGAGGTAATGAGAGAAGAGTTGAGTAGTAGGTCGGTAGAGGAGCATAGTAAGCGAGTGGGTGAGTAAATAGAGATGAGTTCAGACATGTAGGGTGGGGCAGAGTTATGAAGTGCTTTGAAAGTCAGTGTCATTAATTTGAATTTGATTCTGAAAGGTAACGGAAGCCAGTGCAGGGATTGACAGAATGGCGAGGCAGAGGAGGAGCGGTTGCTGAGGTGTATGAGCCTCGCAGCAGTGTTCATTATGGACTGGAGAGGTGACAGTCTCTGGAGGGGGAGGCCAATTAAAAGAGAGTTACAGTAGTCTAGACGTGATATGATGAGAGAGTGAATAAGAATTTTGTCAGCGTCTTGGGTGATAAATGATCGTATTTGGGATATGATCCTTAGGTGGAAGTGACAAGATTTAGTAAGTGACTGGATATGAGGAGTGAATGACAGGGCAGAATCTAGGATAACCCCAAGGCACCGGGCCTGGGGAGAGGGGGTGATAGTGGAATTGTTAACTATGATGGATACTTCGGGGATGCTACTGGTGTTAGTTGGAGGAAAGAGAACCATTTCAGTTTTAGAGAGGTTTAATTTAAGGTAGCGTTGCGACATCCAGGTAGAGATAGCGGACAGGCAGGAGGAGACGCGAGTTAGGAGTTCTGGGTTGAGATCAGGAGATGAGAGATAGATCTGAGTGTCGTCAGCATAGAGGTGGTAGTGGAAACCATAAGAATTTATTAATTTGCCAAGGGAGGAAGTATAGAGGGAGAATAGTAATGGTCCTAGGACAGAGCCTTGGGGAACTCCAACAGAAAGAGGTAGGGGAGAAGATGATACTCCATTGTAGGAGACACTGAAGGAACGATTGGTGATGTAAGAAGAGAACCAGGACAGGGCTGTGTCACGAAGGCCAAGCGACTGGAGGGACTGGATGATGACTGGAATGAAATATCCATTTACAGAGTAACAAAACAAGTCACATTAGTGGGCTTTTGTTTCGTTTAACCCCCTACTAATTATCTGCAATCTAGCCATCTCTTTTAGACATAGTCACATTTGTTTTCTAATGTTCACACCCTGAAATGTGAATGTACATAAATAAGCACATTATGAGAGTAGGCGTGCGAGTGCAATGAATTCATTAGCCATAGCTAGTGGTTTTGAAATAAAGAAACGGAATCTGAAAGCGGCTCTGAAAGTGAAGACTTTTTCTTTTATTGGTGTGAAAGAACAGATTGCTGGTGGAAAAGGGTAAATACATAGCACTTACATTAAGGTTTCGTATTGTATCTTTATTTTTGTTCTAATAAACCTGAAACGATATGCTATCTCTTTGTGCAGATGGCAATTTCGAAACGCCTGTGAAATGTAGTTGACTGCGCTAGACAAAGACATATGTAAGTGAAACAGAAAGAATTGGCAATGAAATCCACTTTTCAGAAGGTGGTTATGAGTTATTTAGAATTTGTTTGAATAAAAGTAATTCTAACCACGTAGAATCAACATAATCCATCCTGATATGTCTATGCCTCCCATGTATGGGCTGCCAATGGTTGAATCAATGGCATCATATTTAAATTAAGACCGCCAGTTTGCAAAGTGGTATCAGTCATTACTGAAAAATATTCTCACATGTTCAGCCAGCCAAGTATCATTATGTACAGTCCTATAAATATAGAACATTGCTAGTCTCAATTGCAGTCCCATGTGACCCTCCTTCAAGTCTCTGACTAACTCAGAGTTAGAGAGCAGGAACAGGAATAGGAAGTACTGTTCTGGCTATTATGTTACTCCAGCCTTTATACGTGACATTTTTGGCTAACTAACTATATTAGAAACTTTTATTTTGCACATACTAGCTATTTACCTAGTTTTTATTTATACACTGAACTGTTCCTTTAAGGCTAATGGCACACTGTCTTCTGCAACTGGTATGTACACAGGATAAGCCTGACGACTTGCACATAGGGTTGCCACCTTTTCTAAAAAAAATTTACCGGCCGGTGGGGGGCAGGAACAAAAAGGGGCTGACTGTGATGTAGAGTCATGTATAGTGCCGCAAAAGGGGCGGAGCAACACATGCGATAGACAGAAACCTGAAAAAAAAAGGTAAGTACTGAGCGAATTGGGTGCGGGCCAAGGGCTTTTTCTTAAGGGTATTACAAATTACCGGAAACGACGTTGCCGGTAAATTTTTAAAAGCAGCCTTGGCAGATGTTTTACCAGCTAGGCCGGTAAAATACCGGCCCGGGTGGCAACCCTACTTGCACACAGAGTAGAATTCAGGGCAGAAGTAATGCAAAAGTAAACGTGTTCATGCCAAAATCTTGGAGATACCAACCCTTGTGTCATGAGTTGAAAGAATAGGTCTTATGTCCAACATATGTTTTGCCTATTGTTTTAATCATAAAAAAACACAGTTGTTTTTGTTAATTTTTTTAGCTAAACATGTCAAACAGGGAAACTGAAGCTACTTCATGTTTGGTCCTTGTGAGGTAGGCAAAAAGTATGTTGGACACAAGCCCTATTTATTCAACTTACTGTATGTTGAAAACGGGATATGGTGCTCCTTGTAATCATACACTTGAAAGCCATTCAAAAAGTAGTGCAATTAAGCCACATCTTTGCATAACAAATTGTCCTGATTGGAGAGATCTGCCAACAGAACAATCAGCTGGATTGCTAGGTGCAAGTTCAGATTGGCCAGTTTCAATGGCAAATTGCATCAAAGTCAGGCCTGCTTTTTTAACATCAGCCAAATCATTCATTGTGGTGTCCCACAAGCCCAGTTGATCATCGAAAAATACCCCCCTCCTTTTAAATTATCTGTCCTACCTGGCATAAACCTTCCAACACTGTAATATATCTACAACCATAATATACCTCCCCCTTTTCTTTCTGATATCCCCTTTGTATATCAGTTTCTGGCCATAACCCTCTCCTTTTCTCTCTCTACAATCATACCACCTCCTGCAACAAATGTATCTCCAGATTCAAAACTCTTCTTCTCTGGAAGTCCCTCTCCTCACCTTGATCTCACTTTCCCAGTCCCTGCTGCTCAAGTGCTGGCAATATGGGAGGTATTCAAATTTATCTAGTCAGTCCACCTAACTCCCATCCACGAATTTAACGCATTTATCAAGAAATCAGCTCAAAAAAGTTGGTGCAGGAAAAGTCTTGACAAAAATGTGTGACAATTCGAAACGTACAGATTTTTTCGAGTTTGAACCTTGAATCGCTTGATTTTTCAAGTGAAGTTGTCACCGAAAAGCCCAACTTTTTATTGTATGAAAACCAGCCCAGATCACAATGTCAAGAAACATCTTCAGGGACATCTGCCATTGACTTCTAAATGACCTCGACAGGTTTTATCTTGAGTATTTTCGCATTTGGATTTTTAGCAGCTTTGGAGTATAATAAATCTCTAAAAATTCAAGTTTTTTTCCCTTTAAAAATTCAAGTTTTCTCCTTAGAAAAAATCGAGGTTTCATAAATAGGCCCATATATATACATTTTTCTATTTGTACCTGTTCAGGCATAAGTCTACCAGTGAAAAAGAATAGTATTACCTGTGTCATACCTCCTGTTCCCATTCTGAGTTGAGGAGGTCACAAAAGAGGACCGAGCAGCATTCAACTGGTAGTCTAGTGAGCTGAATGTATGGACACACTGCAGCCAATATGACAAGAAAGAACGTATCAAATGTCATCAGCATGACCCTACCCTTTAGCTATATGAAATATATTTGCAAAGGTTAGGACCATCACCCCCACCCCAGTAAACATTACTTGGATCACAGGCAGGAGGTAGAAGGTCCCCATGATCATCTGCATGTGTACAAACTGCACACAAAAGCCAAGTACAGAGGGTGAAGTCAAAAGAATTGCCCTGCCCAAAACTTAAAGTTAGCTTGAATGGGTGCATATGTACAGGTAAAATAAATGGTAATGTGCTTACATACATTCATTAGGGTGGCACTGAAAATGGCACCATCTGGAATAAAAGTAGGCCACTAATGCTCTTCTCCATTTCTACCATATTTGACCTTTATTGTTCTCATGTCCCTTTTTTATGCCTTCTCCTGCCTACTTATTTAAGCTCCTCTCATCATCTCCCTCTCTCTATTTTGCATTCCTTTCTTTTCTCTACTATTCTATCTTCTTTTCTTTCTTGACCCAATACCTGAAACACCTTTTCTTTACTTTCTAGTCAATGTCCTTTTACTATTACTGAAATGTTGTCCAGTCTGCTTATTGCACTATAAAATGTCTAACCACCTGTCCATCTTGAGTTAAGTTGAGTTTAGAACAAAGATGGTCACCACCTTGAAAGCAGGAAGAGGTACAGGACATTATAGTATGTGTGGTCTTTATTACTAGGTTTATGTCTAGGGTCAGGATGGTGGACCTGGGCACCCACCATACTTTGTCATTGCCAATCACTGTGTGACCACTTATTACCATTTGTCATCTTGGTAGGAAAATTTAACTTTCTTTCTACTTTCCCCCTCGCAAATCTGCACCTACATGAAATGTCAATAAAATATAGCAACTTCACTAAATAAAATAAGCAATCATGTACAATTTTGTATTCATTCAGAAATATTTTCAAACTAGCTCTTAAACCTGAATGGATAAAAACTCAGTAATATGGATTATAGCCAATAAAAGTAAGTGTCATAGCTCTAAAATGCACCCAGAGAGTGATGGCTATTAAATAAATCTATTTCTGCTATAGAAGAAACACAATATTCATACCTTAGTACAATACTTTTATGTAAAGGCTGGAATTTTAATAGCAAAAATTAATTGCCATTTTGCTCAGGCAGTTGTTTACTTAATAGGTCTGAAGTGTCACAGTTACTACTCTATGGGCAATAGAAAAAATCAGAATATGAGATAGTTTTACCACAAGCATAATCTGGAGGTGGGGTGATAATGGCTTGACTTGGGCTACGTAAAGCTGATGTTTCAGAAAAGCTTCATTCACGTTCTCCCTTCTACTTTCTCTCCTTTTCCCCCTTTGTCTCGGTTTAATATATGTCCAAACATGGTGCTGTACAGATAGACACACTGTCTTGTTTTCTTTTACATTTAGAATGAAGCACTTAATAAATTAACATAAAAAGGAAACCAATGCAAATCTACCAATAGTCTATCCGAGGGTCTTTTAATAATCAGAGCTTTACAAAGGGCACAAAGACATAATTTCAAAAACAAGAAAGGGTCTTTCATCTTCACAAAGGATTTTATCTGCACACTCTGAAGCAAGCTGGGTATGGTTTCAGCAATGCAAAAAGATACTGAATTATAAAATCAGAACGACTCCAAAATAATGGAATGGGATGGCTTTATTGAAGAGTTTTGGCTAATTATGGGAGAAAAGAAAGTACATAGCTGTCTTTATTCTCATATCTATATAACTATAATAGTTGAAGCAGATAACAACCCCTAATGTTATGGATCCTGCTAATGCCCTCATTACCTCTCATATTCGTAAAGGGTGGTAATACTCTCAGATATTCCTGATTCCATCAGGATTCTCTGGTTAATACTAGGTGTACTTACCTGATATTAAAAAAAAAACTGTAGCTATTGCTTCCTGGTCAACTGCCATTTCTTTTAAAAACTTTTTCCATGTGTTTCTTCAAAAGGATTAAATACGTTATTTTTCTTATTTCCCTTTTTAACATTTTAAAATTCTCCTGTTTTGTCATTTAGTTTTCTTTTGGTTTTGTGTAAACAAGTTCCCTTCAGCATATAGATTACAATGATCGAATCACACCCAATGGTGTCTTTTATTTTTTTTCACTCAAATTTTGTCTTTATTGAAAAAAGCAGATATTAGTGATACATACTTTTCAAGTACAGTGAAGGAACAGGAGTATCAATATACATCTGAGAAGTAACTGCATAACATGTAAGATACACATCATTGCTCAATAATTGTACCTCTGATAAGCTGCCTATGTATAGTCACGCTATATAGGGGATAGGGTGGGGGGGGGAGGGGGGAATGGGGGAGAAATGAACTTGGGCATAAACCAGTGCGGCTTCATTCCAACCATTAACAAACCTGTTATCTGTATAACATATATCAAAGCTTGATTACCCTATCAGTACGTCTCTAACATCCCTCAGCTCTTACTGCTGCCCTGTGGTGGATTTAGTGAACCTTTGATTGTCCTATCGTAGAATAGAGTCCAATGATGCCATTTTTGACTATCACTGAGAGGATGGTTCATCGCCGTCAGTGCTGCTCTCTCATATTGAATATTGGAATTTATCTCTTGTATTAACTGATCACCTGTGGGGGATTCCTTTTGTTTCCAACATCTAGCTATTAGTCTCCGAGCTGCTATAAAAATATGAGTCAGCAGTTTCTCCGATATCCTATCGTTTATGTTGGTGTCTAAGCCAAGAAGGGCCATCGCAGGCGCTCTTGTAACTGTTATATTTAATACTGTTGTAATAGTGTGATATACCTTGGTCCAAAAGTTATGCAGTACAGCACAGCCCCACCATATATGTAGCATTGACCCTTTGTTTTTACAGCCTCTCCAGCAGAGATTGCTGGTACCCGGATACATCAGTGCGAGTCTGTCTGGAGTATAGTACCATCTGTGTAGTATTTTAAAATAGTTTTCTAGATGGTCCGCGCAGCTGGTATGTGATTTCATCCTCCTGATGGTCCCCGACCATTCTTCCCACGGAAAGGTTTGTTGGAGGTCATCCTCCCATCTCAATATCGCCGGGAACTTTCCCTGTATGAACCTTGTAGATAGTAGGTCATAACATCTTGCAATACCTTTAGGCGCTGTTGGGTTTTTGTGACACAGGATCTCCAAGGAGGTTCGATCTCTATCATATGGGTTAGGAAATTTGGAGAGTAAATGCCTGATTTGTAAGTATTTATAAAAATCTGATTTATGTACCTGGTACTCCTGTTGTAATTGTTCAAAAGCCTTCAATCGACCTCCCACGTATAGGTCTCTAAGTGAGGACATGCCCAAGTTTTCCCAGGTCTTAAGCTTGGTAGTAGTGTGCAACTCCAACATTCGTATTGGTGCATTAAGGGACGGGAAAGGAATTCTACCTTCCGGGCCTGCGTTAACCGACCAAATTTGCAGGCCGGCTTTCACCGTGTCCAATAAAGGTGTACCAACGACTCGTTCCGGCGATTGGGACCATAAGATTTGTTGTAGGGAATGTGGGGCGACACAGTGCTGTTCCAGTTCCAGCCATCTTTTCTTTTGTGGCTGCAGGTGCCAGGTACAAGTTTGCGCTAAGATATTGGCTTTATAATAGCGTTCAATGTCCGGGACTGCCAAGCCCCCTAATTTGTTAGATCGAGTCATGAGGTGATTTGCTATTCTGGGTTTTTTATTCGCCCAAACAAAGCAGGTAATGATTTTTTGAATGTCCCGAAAAAATGGTCTTGGGATCAAAATCGGGACAGTTCGCATTGTATATAGAATTATGGGGAGGACCATCATCTTCACTATCGCTATGCGCCCAAACCAAGAGACCATGCTAAGTTTCCAAGTTTCTATCACTTTTTTGACTTTGTTGAGTAGACCTAGATAATTTGCCTTATATAAGTGATCTGGTTATTTCGTAAGGTGGATCCCCAGATATTTCAGCTGATGCTGTTTCCAATCAAACATATATGTGGCTTGGAGTTTCTGCTGTATGGTATCAGGTATGTTGATACTCATAGCTTGGGTTTTGCTTACATTAATCTTGTAGAAGGACACCTTTCCGAATCTCTCCAAAATGCCTTGTAGTACCTCGATACCTTCCTCAGGGTTAGTAAGTAGGTGTCTTTTATTTTAAACTTCGCCCCAGTACTTTTTCATTAAAAGTTTTTTTTTATTTACATCTTAACATACCTACTCTGCACAGGCCACATTGACTTTTAGGACTGGGTATATAATTGTTAAATTCACATATATGGGGTTATGTAATAGAAGGCACAGAGTTTTCTAGGAGCAGTAACTCATGGCAACCAATCTGCAGGTAGCAGTGGGGTAGCCTCTGGGGACGCCCAGCGCCCCGTATTGCATGTGTGCCGAATCCGGTAATGACACGCACCACACAGGTGCGTCCGTTTTATTTGGCATGCCGTGTCTGATGTCATTGTTCTTGGCATGAAAATTAAATATTTAAAGAGCCCACAACCAATTGTTTCTTTCCCAGCGTAGGTCTATTTCCTAACAGTTCCTGGGTTTTCTTATTGTTTTGATCTCTTGCCTGTACTCTACCCTACTTCACCGCCTGTACCAACCTCTGCCTGATTACTGACCATTCTTGTGGATCCTGATTTTGTACTGTGCTACTGTTGGTTTTGTCTTGTGACTAGGGTTGCCACCTGGCCGGTATTTTACTGGCCTGGCTGGTAAAAATGATGGTTAATACCAATGTAATTAATAGGGAAAAAAGATAAATATATAGGAAGGCCGGTATTTGTGGCAACCCTACTTGTGACCTCAACTATTACCATGACTGTTTTTGTACTGCTCTGCCTGATTGCTATGTACCTGGGCTGGCCCTCCACTACACTCCTTGTTCTCCATCCTTTCTGTACACGTTTGGTTCTCTTGTCTACCCAGAACTCTCCCCTTGGTCCTTTTTAAGACCTGGCTGCATACCAGTAACAGAGGGCTCCTCCCAAAGTGAAAGGCGGCTGTTATAAGCAGAAGTGTGAGCTGGGATTGGGATCTTGGGGTTGGCTCTGGATTTTGGGACACCTAATGATAAAGTCACCTGCTTTAATGCAATCATCTAATTGGTTGCTATGGGTTACAGCTCTTGGGCAAACTAAGGGATTCTGTCATGCTTTTATTGTGTAGTTTTTAATAGACAATCAGATACGCTATTGTTACTCCTACTCAATGTAACTGGAGGAGTCACTCTGGGACTTTTGCTATTGAGTGCTGAAGTTTATAAGAGCACAAGTCATATGACTGACAGAACCTTGGAAACTAACAACATGTCTAGCCCCATGTCAGATTTCAAAATTAATAATCTTAGCTTTAAAGATTTCCTCTTTTAAATTATCTTTCTATAAGTCTTTTACAATACTTGATTGCTCCTCAAAATATCAGAAACCCCTACAGCTTTTCATTTCTAAATGTCTAAAATGTCCATAAGGGCCATTTGTCATCCACACACGATTACTAATAGTAGCAATGAACGGAATATTTCATCAGGCATGGATTTGTGGCAAAATTCTGTGTGCGAGAAAAAACACCCACTGGCTATAAAGGATTTTTGTAGTAAAAATGCCCATTGACTCCAGTGTAATGTGCACTTAAAAAATGTGGCAAAGAAAAGCCTATTGACGCCGATGCATTTTACGAGAACAGAAGCGCAGCAAAAAAAAAATGGATTCAATGTATTTCAGAACTTTTTTCAGTTTTGCAAATTTGGGGGTTTTCTGGATAATGGTACTAATCAGTAATTTTGATCTTCATACTTTATGTCTAGTAGAAAATCATGTAAACATTAAATAAACCCAATAGACTGGTTGCTTCTAATAAGGATTAATTACATCTTGGTTTGGATCAAGTACAAGGTAATGTTTTATTATTACAGAGAAAAGGGAAATCATTTTTTGGATTATTTGGATAAAATGGAGTCTATGGGAGACGACCTTTCCGTAATTCAAAGCTTTCTGGATAACGGATCCCATACCTGTACACAGTTGTTAACATTGAGTAATGGTTCAGCAAAACAATTCAGACTCACCCCTGCTTCCTTTTTGAGGTATCACAGATGGACTGCAGAAGATTCAGTGTGCCTACATTCACGAGAGCTACTCAAACTGAGATTATCCAAGACAAAAAAGAAAATAATGAGGGCACACTGTTTATTATAACATAAAAAACAGGTGGCTGCTGTGAAATGGATGCCATCCAGCAGCCACAATTCTTTCTTTTTTGTCTTAACATTGAGTAGTTTAAAATAAGTAGGTGACTTGAACATTTTAATGTCTACGTTTAATATCATGAGTGTAACTCCGCCACAGGGAATGGCCTGCATTGAACTTATGGCTACTGAGAAGAAGTTTCTCCCAATATTTCCAGAAGTTCTGTCCTCGGAATTAAAATAAGCCGTGGCCCGTGACATTCCAAGTGCACATAGGCCCAAACAGCCCCCTCCAGCCCAATCAATAGTCACTGTCTATGGCATCTTAAAGCAGCTCCTCTGGCATTTGCCAGAACTCACAAATTGCCAGTCCGGGCCTGACTCCCTGAATAGATATGCATAGCTGGCTGTGAAGTGTGTCCCTATAGTGATAATACAACCATCTGTATTTTCTTCTGTCTCCTGTAAGGTTAAATACACCTTCCGTATGTGAGCAATTTTCATGTCTAGCTGTGTAAAGCAAATCTCAGTAATGGAAACCTTAATACATAGAATCTTTGCTGAGCAATACACAAAAATGTTATCATGAGTATTCCTCTGCATAAAGCCCAATTCTGCAGGGCATGAGATAGCGAGCAAGGAAGTTTGATTATAGTCACTATTGTCATGAAAAGGGGTCTCAGTTCATACTGAAATTCGAACCATATTATACATACAGTAGTTTGCATAAAAGAAGAAGTAAAGCTTAAATAAAGAAGTAGCTAGAAATGTTGTACATTTTGTTTTGGGCTTCTGTACCAGCCCAAGGTAGTGATGACGAAACGCATTGAAGTCATCAACATAATTTTGACGCGAGCAACAATTTTTATACGTGCGATTATTTTGTCCAAATGCATTAAAGTCAATGGGCGTCAGAATAATTTTAATGCGCAAAATTTTTATGCGCACAATAATTTTTTCGCCTGTGAATTTTTGCTGCATTTTGACAAATTTATTCGCGGGTGGCGAAATTCGCTGCAAATCCATGCTTGTCGAGTTTAGTTGCCCATCACTATCCCAAGGCAACCACAGTCGCACTTTAGCCTCCAAAGACGCCCGAGTAGCCCCCATCTTCTTTTCTGCTGATTCACTGCACATGCTCTGTGCTGCTGTCCCTTACTGAGCTTAGGGACCCACTCACAATATACAGTACACATAGAATAGAAATGTCACAATATAAGGCTGATTAGTAATTAATACAGAAAATTACTACATGGCAGCACAGAAACCAGTGCAATTAGCATCAGCATTTAATAATCAGCCCTGTAGCATCAACTTATATTTCAGACCAACCTTTTCTGCTTGATAATTAGTGACGACCCCTAAGCTTAGCTTCTTAACAGCTGCTCAGAGCCCACTGAGCATGTGAGTGTCACAGACAATTTCCAAGATGGTGACCCCCTGTGACGAGTTTGAAATCCTGGATCATTGCTGCTATTGAGAAGCTGAAACTTTAGGATGGGTGCAATAAGTGCATTATATAAAATATGGCATTTTTGGCCATATTCATTCTTAGGGTTTAGTTTTCCTTTAAAGGGATACTGTCATGGGAACAAAATTTTTTTCAAAATGAATCAGTTAATAGTGCTGCTCCAGCAGAATTCTGCACTGAAATCCATTTCTCAAAAGAGCAAACAGATTTTTTTTATTCAATTTTGAAATCTGAAATTTGGCTAGACATATTGTCAATTTCCCAGCTGCCCCAAGTCATGTGACTTGTGCTCTGATAAACTTCAATCACTCTTTACTGCTGTACTGCAAGTTGGAGTGATATCATCCCCCTCCCCTTTTCCCCCCAGCAGCGAAACAAAAGAACAATGGGAAGTTAACCAGATAACTGCTCCCTAACACAAGATAACAGCTGCCTGGTAGATCTAAGAACAACACTCAATAGTAAAAACCCATGTCTCACTGAGACACATTCAGTTACATTGAGAAGGAAAAACAGCAGCCTGCCAGAAAGCATTTCTCTCCTAAAGTGCAGGCACAAGTCACATGACCAGGGGCAGCTGGGAAATTGACAAAATGTCTAGCCCCATGTCAGATTTCAAAATTGAATATAAAAAAATCTGTTTGCTCTTTTGAGAAATGGATTTCAGTGCAGAATTCTGCTGGAGTAGCACTATTAACTATTGGAAAAAAACATGTTTTCCGAAGACAGGATCCCTTTAAACATAAACATATCTGAGTGCGGTTCACTTTGTTTGTAAGTAAGTGTGTAGAAGTCATTCTGCAGAAAATGCTGTCTATTCTAAAGGTCCTAATAGGTTTAGTAAGATAAGGAGCTGTATATTTTGGGTTGAGCAGGTTCAAATAATCGTAGGTGTCAGATGTTTACATTACACGCCTATGCAGTTTGCTTTGTGAAGAAGAATTTACAGTGTGGCCTGGCTGGGCTCTAATCAGTTTCCTGGTGAGCGGCCCTTTCACACAGGTGTTTAAATAAGGATTCTCATTTATTATTTTTAAGGTGCGGGTGATTTTGTTCAAAGCCGTTTTTGGTTGTGGGAGGATGATTGCACTTGTTTTTCCCACATCTTTCATACAAGATGCAGGTGTTTAACCAATAATTGTCCTTATAACCAATAAACGTTAAAGATGCAGTTTATGTTCATTTTTATAAAACATAACATTTCTCTCGTAATATATTCGTGAAACATATTTAAAGGTATATAAAGTAAGTGTGTTTGAGTAACACAGCAACTTTGTGAAACATACTGCCTCTGGTTCTCTGGTTTCGCACTTTATAAGAATCCGGTAGATAATGCCCTTGGGTTCCCTTCATTCTAGTTAATACAAAAGCCTGATTTTCAGGTTATGCGGCAGATTTTTTTTTAAAAAAATTCAGTCTTCAATCAAAACGTTTCTCGTGGTACGATCCTTCTGATGTATTGTACCTTGCAAACAGCAAACCAAATCAGGAACAGAATGGTTGTTTCAACAGGTACCCACACTTCCGTGAATATTGTGCTGCCTTCCCCAATTCTTTTGTCTCTGGTTCCTTTTTTAGAATTCTTCAAAAAGTGTAGATTTTGATATACAAAGGAATGGACAGTAAGTCCAGTTTTTAAAATGTATAAACTACTACTAAGCTGATCCCTGAACATTTTTGCTTTATTTAATGCCTTGTGCTTTTCTCAAAGCCATCCAGCACTAAGGCCTGAATTCGATCAAACCAACACTGTCTGCAAGGAGTTAGTCTAATATTCCTATACAGGTATGGGACCTGTATTCCAGAATGCTTGGCACCTGGGGTTTTCTGAATAACGGATCTTTGCGTAATTTGGATCTTCATACCTTAAATCTGCTATAAATCAATTAAACATTAAATAAACCCTGGCTGGTTTTGCTTCCAATAAGGATTAATCAAAATCTTAGGGGCAGATTCACTACAGGGTAAATTGTCGCGAGCGACCAATTCGCTCACATCGCATCACTTCGCCAGGTGCAAAATTGCTACCACTACTCTAGTTCACTAATATGCAAAGTTGCGCCCTGTGCGTCGAATGCTGGCGACTTTTTCACTAGAGTTACTTCGGCAGTGCGAACATTTCATAGTGAAGATGCAATAGCGTTCGTTTGTGCCTAGCAAAAATTCGCTGGTGATCTTGCGCATAGGTCAATTTGCATACGGCGGGTAATTTAAAGTTGTATGGAGGTTATTATTATATGGGGCTGATTCACTAAGCTCGAGTGAAGGATTCGAATGAAAAATACTTCGAATTTCGAAGTATTTTTTGGGTACTTCGACCATCGAATTGGTTAAATTCGTTCGAAGTCGAACGAAATCGAACGAATCGAACGAAAAATCGTTCGACTATTCGACCATTCGATAGTCGAAGTACTTGCCCTTTAAAAAAAACTTCGACCCCCTACTTCGGCAGCTAAAAGCTACCGAAGTCAATGTTAGCCTATGGGGAAGGTCCCCATAGGCTTGCCTGTGATTTTTTGATCGAAGGATTTTCCTTCGATCGTTGGATTAAAATCCTTCGAATCGTTCGATTCGAAGGATTTAATCGTTCGATCGAACTGAAAATCCTTCGATCGATCGATCGCAGGATCAGCGCTAAATCCTTCGACTTCGATATTCGAAGTCGAAGGATTTCAATCCGAGGGTCGAATTTCGAAGTATTTTTAACTTCGAAATTCGACCCTTAGTGAATCGGCCTCCCCATGTTGGTGCAAATGCTTGAAGTTACCACTTTTATTACAAATGTCCAGGGAAGAATTTATATAATGCCCTACACATAGGCCCACTGTAAAATTAATGTTCCATATGTTAGGTAATGTTTGGAGAAAACCGGTTACCTAAAAAAATTTGTTAGGACTTTTGCAGGCAATCGCGCTTAAAAAAGGAAAAGTCGCCAGCGTTTTTTTTGAACTATAATGCATTTTCGGCACACAGCATATGATGTAAGTGGAAGAAGATTGGGGAAGAGCTATTTTCTTTTAAGCACTGTTCTGAGGTGGCCGAAGTCAAATCTGGCAAAAGAGGTAAGGTTCAGTAAAATCCGCACTTAACTGAATTTGCGAAAAGTCGCCTGGCAATAGAGTGCGAACGCTAGTGACAGCCTCTTTCGCTAGCGAATTGACACCTGCGCCTGTTAGTGAATTGGCGATGTCCAAGCGGATGTGATCTATGGCGAAACGTCACTAGCGTTAGCCACTTCGCCCTTTAGTAAATCTGCCCCATAGTTTGGATCAAGTACAATATACTGTTTTATCATTACAGGGAAAAGGGAAATTGTTTTTAAAAATCTGGATTATTTGGATAAAATGTAGTCTATGGGATATGACCTTTCTGTAATTCTAAGCTTTCTGGATAACGGGTTTCCGGATAACAGATCCCACACATAGACATATAGGCAGTTTAGAGGGTTGGCTCACGTTCAACATAACTTTTAGTATGTTATAGAATGCATAGGCTAGCCTATGATTAGGGGGCCCATTTACTTGAAGGAATAGAAGAAAAAAAACGTCGAATTTCAATGATTTTTTTGGCTACTACGACTATCGAATTGGCTACTTCGACCTTCGACTACGACTTTGACTTCGAAATGAACGATTCGAACTAAAAATCGCTCGAATATTCGACCATTCGACAATCAAAGTACTGACTCTTTAAAAAATAATTCGACCCCCTACTTCACCACCTAAAACCTACCGAGGTGCAATGTTCACCTATGGGGAAGGTCCCCATAGGCTTCCTAGCAATTTTTTGGTCGAAGAAAAATCGTTCGATCGATGGATTAAAATCCTTCAAATCGAACAATTCGAAGGATTTGATCGTTTGATCAAACTATTTGCGGTAAATCCTTTCACTTCAATATTCGATAACCCTCGATATTCGACCATATGTAAATCTGCCCCCAAGTGTCAATGGAAATACTAAATGTGTAAGGCTATGCTATAAGCACCGAATAAATAAACATATATCTTTTACACATCTGTGTGGAGGATTCGTTCTTGAGTACCTGCCCAACTCCAACACCATTCGGATCCACTCCCTTAGCTGAAGGTTCAGGGCAGTGAACCTGAACCTCCTCCCTTACTTGGTCAGTTAACCTTTATGACCTCTCTTCTTTTGATGTATAAGTTATAGAATGGCCAATTCTAAACAACTTTTGAATAGGTCTTCATTATTTATTTTGTTATAGTTTTGTAATTATTTGCCTTTGACTTCTGATCCTTTCCAGCTTTAAAATGGGGGCTCTGTAAGGCTACAATTGTATTGTTATTGCTGCTTTTTATTACTCTTTCTGTTAAGGTCCTCTCCTATTCGTATTCCAGTCTCTTATTCAAATCAATGCATGGTTGCTAGGATAACTTGGATATAACCAGATTGCTGAAATTGCAAACTGGAGAGCTGCTGAATAAAAAGCTAAATAGCTCAAAAACCACAAATAATAACAAATTAAAATGCATTGCAGATAGTTTCAGAATATCACTCTCTACATCATACTGAAAGTAAACTCAAAGGTGAACAACCCCTTTAATTGGCTCCTGATAAAACTGACCCTAGTGTGACTTGTGTGAATGTAAAAGGGAACTTAGATTGTCAGTTCTTCTTCAGCAGGAACTGATGTGAATGATGAATAGTCTCTGTAAAGTGCTGTGTAAATGTGTCAGCGCCATAAAGCATAATAGCAATCGTTTTAAATAATGTGTACATTTTCCCCTTGGAAAGTCTATTATATAGACATTATATTAAATGTTTTTTACTTTTACAAGCGATTCTGTTTTCAGCCATTCTAGGCACAGATTCGCTGCCATCTCCCTCTGCATGCTTCATAGCAGGACGTCTGATGTAAAGAGGTAGAAAATGATCTTAGTCACGGAAAAACAATCATGTCAGATATTCATTCAATTCCATTAAGTTTAAGAAATGTTCCAATGTATTCATGAATTTTACTGTTGTTACCAGTGTCTATTTAATATAAAGCAGATTGTATTGTTGCCTTAGTGTTTGATGGGAAAAGCATTTGGCCAGTGAATAACTGGTCAAACAAAGTGGCATAATCCAATCAAACCTTTCCTTCTAATAAAATATATTAATTTTGAACCATTCCAGCTAATGATATCATTAATGTGTGGATGTGTTCATAGCTGAAACAACCTGCAAAGTATCCCAGCATCAGAATGTGATGCAAGTGTAAAAAAACTGGACTCATGCATTTTATGTACTGTTTGCATCTCCATGGGGCACATTTACTATTGGTTGAATATCAAGGGTTAATTAACCCTCGATATTAAACCCTCGAAGTTAAATCCTTCGACTTCGAATATCATTCGATCGAACAATTAAATCCTTCGAATCGAACGATTCGAAGGATTTTAATCCATCGATCGAACGATTTTCCTTCAATCCCAAATTGCCTAGAAAGCCTATGGGGACCTTCCCGATAGGCTAACATTAGTGCTCGGTAGGTTTTAGTTGGCGAAGTAGGTGGTCGAAGTTTTTTTTAAAGAGACAGTACTTCGAATATCGAATGGTCGAATAGTCGAACGATTTTTAGTTTGAATCGATCGATTCAAAGTCGTAGTCGAAGGTCAAAGTAGCCAATTCGATGGTCGAAGTAGCCAAAAAATACTTCGAAATTCGAAGTATTTTTTATTCTAATCCTTCATTCGAGCTAAGTAAATGTGCCCCCATATGTCACAGGATCAGCCATTCAATGTTTGGGTCCAGCAGGCAGATCTGCATGTTTGTTTATATTCATGAATATTGGCTAAAATTGCCCTTTATTTAAAATAGCTGGAAAAGCCATGATTGGTCTGATGAGGCAACCTCTAGCCAAGTTGTGAACACTGCATCATTATTTTACTCCTTTAGAAAAAAAAGCCCAGCAAAATTTTAAAGGTTTTGCACAAGGAGGCTTTACTGCGTTATAGGATATAGTCAACTTTCAGACACAAACTCAAGGTTAATAAGTGCAGATATTCATAATGGTTGGGGTAAGACTAATGTGAGAACTTGTCTGGTGATATAGCAGGGATGCCGCTGCACCCTCGGCGGGGACGCCCATCGCCTCCGTCCTCTTTGGCGCTGTGTCAGTAAATGCAGGCCCGGATTTGTGGGCGAGGCCACTACCCGACCCGCAAGTACCTTATCCGCAACCCGATCCACGACCTGCTGACCATCAAGAAACAGGAAATGCTGTCATTGTAAACCGGAAGCGACATCATTAGAAGTTGGCGTTATCTGGAAAAAAGGAGTAAAACAGGAAGTGCTGTCATTGTAAACCGGAAGTGACATCATTTTTATTTAGTTTTATCAGATAACAATAAATGAAATTGTAGGGATGTGAAAATCTTAGACACCCTTACACATTACAGACAGGCACATCCCTAATGATATGGACACCTCAGTGGGTCCTTATGGGGACCTTGTGTTTATGTAACCCCTGCAGTTCACACAGTGTACACTAGTGGCACTGTGCCAGAGTATAAAAGGTTTAGGAACCATGTGCTCTGGGTCCATTGCTTTAGCCCAACCAAGCAGGCTGGAAGGGAATGGGTAGTGCTGACCCTAGGCGCCTTGGCCCTAGTAATTAGACAGCTATACTCGTTTTATAGATCGCTCTAGGAGTGATAGAGAGGTTATTTAGTTGAGCAGCTCAAGGCTCCGCCGAGGAGATTAGAGGGATTAAGATCCCAGGGTATTACTGACCCAGAGTAAGGAACCAAGTGTTGAGATAGGGATGTCAGGAGTTCCCCTAGTCTACCACTGGAAGATATCCTGAAAACTGGGCAATACCCATCACATGCTGTCAACTTACTCTCTGCTGTATATTCCCTAGCCTGTGGGGATTCAGCCTATACGTGCTGTGAGTATATGCTTCCTTTATGCTGCTGTGTATGTTCTATTCTCCATTGTGGATCAATGTGCTAAATGATCTCTGTGCTATTGTTCAATAAATACTGTTCTTGGTTCAACTGTTAAAGAACTACTGGTGCCCATCATTGTGCTATTGCATCAGGTTACAGTTACACTACACCCTTGCCTCCACCCCGCTGCGAGGGCTTACCCCTGAGAAAGAGAGCTCATCGGTGGTCTCAGCCCACCAAGGAATGTAGCTAAACTGCCCTAGCACAAGTCAGTTTACTATAGCGCTACAAAATAAAAGTAAAATTAAGGAAATAGAGAGAAAGGGATAGAAATAGAAAGGAGAGAAGAGGGAAGAGAGGGAAGGACCCGGACCAGTACCTTAATCACTTACAGGGCATCAAATTATACACATCTGGCTAAAATTATACACATCTGCCTCTGTCTAAAATACATGCGGACTATTAGTTTCAGAATTAAGCACCCAAATCATCCATATTTCTATGTACTTGTCCGTACATCCCCTAGCAAAATAGGTAGCTTTTTAGCACCTCAAGGGCCTTTTTCCAATTTTCCAGTGTTGGAGTGTCTGGTCTGTTCCATTTTAAGATTATCTGTTTTCGTGCATAGTACATTAGCAATTGGCGTAAGATGCTGCTTGCTACCGAGTCCACAAAGCCTCTAGTGAGGCCCAATAATGCCAGTGCTGGGTCCGGTGGTATTGTAAGAACCATGACCTTGGATATGAATTCAAAGATTTGTATCCAGTAGGCCGCTAGCTTGGGGCAGGACCAGACCAAATGTATCCAGGAGCCCAGGTGGCTGCAACCGTGTGTGCAATTGGAGTCTCTCAGGGGGTTGATGCGGTGTAGGTGTTCAGGGGTAAGGTAGGAACGGTGCAGGAATTTCACCTGTATCAGCTTGTCTCTGCTCACAATTGTAGGTTGTGTTAAGTGTCTTAGAACTTCTGACCACTTCTCTTGGTTCAGGTCCCCAATATCATGTAGCCATTTATTGTAGCGGTGTAGCCCCAGTTTTTCCTCCCAGGCTTGAATGGTATGGTAAATGGTGGAGAGTGGTTTGGGTACCTCCTGTAGCTGCAGGTTGTTTTCCAGGGTAGTGGCCAAAATTAGGATCTGTGGGGTAGGGAACTGTGTTTCGGCTGCATGCCTAAGTTGTAAGCTCCGAAGATGAGCCGATTGTCTCAATTGGTATGTTACTTGTATTTGTTTAAGCGTTAGCAGTTGGCCACCAGGAAACAGGTCTTTCACAAATTTAAGACCAGCTTTAGCCCAGATGTGGTAGTCCGGTATATCCGACATATGAGGAAGGTTTCTGTTGCGCCACAATGGTGCATGAGGCGAATAGGTTTTTTGACCCCTAGAGGTAAGGATCTTCTGTGCTGCCTTCCAGGCTCTAATGGTTGTATCCATAGATATAGTTACTAATGGGTGTGCCTCCCTTCCCCTATACACCAGTAATCTCAAAGCCTCCCTGGACCCCAGAACGGCTGCTTCCAAGGTCACTGCAGAGTTTGAGCAATCCGACTCGAACCACCAACGAGCGGTAACTAGTACCAGATAATAGTAGTATACATTAGGCAAAGCAAGGCCACCCGCCAGTGTTGAGCATTGCAGGGTGGTATGACTTATCCTCGGGATCTTGTTAGCCCATATAAATGTAATAAGCGCTGAATTTACCCGAGTAAAGAAACTTTTTGGCAAAGCTACGGGTGTATTTCTAAAAGCATATAAAAAAAGAATTTTCATATCCGTCAGAATTGGTTCAATATTGAGCTTCCTGTATTGGGCGATCTCCTGTGAGACCTGGATACCGAGATATGTGAATGTATCTACCCACTTAAGTGGCGAATCAGGGGACAAGTGCTTTTTGGCCTCCTCATCTACTGGAAACAGAATAGATTTGCTCCAGTTCACTTTAAGGCCAGAATACCTGCCATTATGGTTAATGACATTTAACAGACTGGTTAGGGTTTGATTGGGGTTGTCTAGGAACACTAATAGGTCATCAGTGTATAGTGACAATTTTTCTGAGAGATTACTCCTAGTAAATCCACCTATGCCTGTTGTGATTCTTATTATTTCGGCCAAGGGTTCCATAGCTAGGCAGAATAAAAAAGGGGATAGTGGGTAGCCTTGTTTGGTGCCTTGGTGTAATGCAAATACAGAGCATATTGTTCACTCTGATTTGTGCAGTAGGGGAATGATATAAAGCTTGTAGCCAACAGAGGTACGGGGGACTGAAACCAAATCTTTTTAAAGTCTGCCACAGGAAGGGCCACTCAAACGTGTCGAAGGCAGGCCCGGACTGGCAATCTGTGGGTTCTGGCAAATGCCAGAGGGGCTGCTATAAGTTTCCATAGAAAGTCAGTATTTAGTGGGCTGGTGGAGGCTGTTTGGGCCTCTGTGTGGGCTGATTGGGCCTCTGTGTACCTGAAATGCCAGGGCCTATTTTAATTGTCAGTCCGGACCTGGTCGAAGGCCTTCTCCGGGTCTAAAGCCGCTATTGCCCGAGTTCCTATGTTGTGGTGTTGTATTTGTAGGTCTGTGTGAAAAGCTTTCTGATATTTACATCAGTTGCTCTTGTGGGTATTAACCCACTTTGATCTGAATGCACTAATTCTTTCATGTATGGCTTAAGCCTGTTCGCCAGAACCTTAGCCAATATTTTAGCATCAATATTTGTAAGCGATATCGGGTGGTATGCGGAGCATTGTAACACGTCCTTTCCCTTTTTGGGTATTACTGAAATATAGGGCTGCGACATTGATTTAGGTGTGGTACCCCTGTTTGTAATTTCATTCAATAGAGCTGCTACCTTGAGGTTTGTTCTGTGTTTGGAATACCCTGCGTTACAGCTAAATTATGTACTTATTGTTATTGTTAATTTTTGTTATTAGTGTTTTTGCTTCAAGAGATAGCATTTGAGTGAACTTTTCAGAAGGCTGATGGAATTTTAATGAGCAGCAATGCAGAAGATGACCAGGAACATCAAGAAGAAGTGCTTTGAATTTATGAGCATTGAAGAATCTCATAAATTATCCTTTGCCAAAGCGTTTGATACCGTGCCCCACAAATGACTGACTCTAAACTAAGGCTGTAGGGCTTAATGAAGTAATTTGCACATGGATAGGATACAAAAGTTGGTTGTTAATGGTACATTCTCTACATGGAGTAAGGTTCTTAGTGGTGTCCCACAGGGCTCGGTATTGGATCCACTTTTATTTCACTTGTTCATTTATGACTTAGGGGAGGGTATTGTAAGTAACGTAACCGTGTTTGCAGATGACATAAAACTATCAAGCCCAATTAATTGGAGCCATTTTGGAGTCAGGAAGGATTTTTTTTCCCCTCTGAGGCAAATTGAAGAGGCTTCAAATGTTTTTTTTGCCTTCCTCTGGATCAACTGGCAGTTAGGCAGGTTAAAATAGAGTTAAAAGGTTGAACTTAAAGGAGGTGTGTCTTTCTTTCAACCTAACTTACTATGTAACTATGTCTATAAACCTGGGCAATGACTCTCTAGGCAAATGCAATGCTGACGTGGGGGTTGTGTGCTTTAGTCTAATGTACAAGAAAATACAATAGTCCTTATTTTACCAAATTCTTAAATTATCATAATATGACTGAGACTAGGTAAGTGCCCCATGATGTATCTGTGGCTGTTCTATTTACATAAGCAGACAAAGCAAGGTTAGGGTGGGGCTCACGTACATGGCAGACAAAAAACGTCAGTACTGCTTCTGTTCCAGGACTCTTGCAAAAAAAAAGTGGTTGAAAAAGATTCCAAAAATGGCCAAGGCTTTTTGACTTTGCAAATCCCGTGAACAAATGTACTGAATAAACAATGTAAACACAACACGCATTGTCTAGGCTACCTTTCACACTTTGTAGATTATGTTTTCAAGAGCGATTTAGTTTTGTGAGAAGAATTTAAATTAGGTGTACAGTTGTATTATTCACCATCAGCAAAAGAATTTCAGCTGCAAAAATAATGTATTTACAACGTGTGAGCTCAAGAGAGAGGTTACATCACTGTAAAAAGTGGATCACGAGCCTCAGACAGACAAACAGTCTTGTTCCTGTTCGCTTTGCCGATTTTTCCCTTTTGTAATAATCTTGTAAATAAATATATATGAGCACGTTGATAAGGTTTAAGGGCTTGAAATGACAAATTCAGGGATATGCCATTTGTCATTTGTAAATTATTTTTCCATGTTTTGTCACGGGAAAAACAATAAAGCCTGCATTTTTCCACTCATTTTTCAATGAGGCTGAAAATGAGACTGTTTTAATATACTGGGAAAGAATAAAAAAATAGAAAAGTTCCTTCTGAGACAATTCCCAGTGACGTCTATAGAAACGCGGCAGCTTTTTGTTTGTCTGGTTTTACCATCCCTAAAAACTAGACAGGGGGTTTCACCTTGCAACCCTATATAGCAAACTGTAAGAATCAATACTTTAGAGTTCGACAGACCAAAAAAATTGTATTTGTATTTGTAAAATGTATTTGGCACTAGTAAATGCCCAGAATGGCCATACAACATTGTTTTAGCCATTATTACACTATACTTACTTACTAAATGTTTGGGAGCCTCTAGAATCTGGGATTTTAGAAGAAAAAGTCAAACTTTAACCAAAAAAAAACACAAAACACCTTTTTCAAATTACTGCACATGCCTCGGCCCCAGGGATTCAAGAAAGAAGAAGCAGGAAGAGTATCGCTGTTACGTAAGGTAACCCAAATCCAGAACAAACCCCAAGGTCCTGTCCTTGGCTCACGTTTCTGCTTCCGCTACTCGGATGCCTCCAGATCTTATCGTGAAAGGACCAAGGGGGAAGTTCTGGGCAGACAAGGGGAACTAGAGGAATGGGGAACAAGGAACGTGGTTGAGGGTCAGGCCAAGTCGATACCAATCAGGCAGAGCAGAACCAAATCAGGAGACAAGAGCATAGTCGGGGGTCACAGGCCGGGTCAATAACACCAATATCACAGTACAGTAAAAGGATCCAAGAGAGTAGTCAATAAATGGGCAGAGGTCAGGACAGGCAGTAAACTAGTAATGGTCAGGGACAAACAAGATCAGGAACAGTCAAGACAAACTAGAAATAGTACCAAGGAACTATGGAAAATAGATCTACATTGGACAATGTGAATTTGGCTGTGACCCGTTTTTAATATTTGAACTTTGCGCCAGGTGCAAAGACGTCACACATAGAGTGCCAAATAAAGCAAAGATGCACGAGCGGCATGTGAACCTGGAAGCGGCACCGAAGAGGACGCTTTGCACGTCAGAAGAGGAGGCGACGGGCTATCCCCACCGAATTATTCTCACAATTGTTCTGTGTTGCTCACACAGAAATACCCTGGGCTTGTGCAGTTTTTTGCTAATAGGATCCTTGACTCAGGTTTTAGCTAAGTCCCTAACATTTGTACCCCCCCCCCAGTAATTTAGATGTTCCTTCTCCTTTAACTGTACTCCTATCTTTCAGTTTATCTTCTGAAAATAATTTATAATACAGGTATAGGGAACCTGTATTTATAGGTAATAAACAAGGAAACAAAACAAGGGCAAAAGGTTAAGTATAGATTGATATGATATGATATGGTTATTACTTTACGCGTGTCTGTGCTGGGCATCCTACAGTGTTTTTCAAATTGAAAATCATACAAGACGTGATTTTGGTGCAGCAGACATTACCTCATTTCATGTGATTTTTCATGCAATGCTATTGGTTTTCCTTAAAAGGGGAAATGCCATCATGTTAAATGGTATCCAACAAGTTACATGGAAAACTGCATCTGAATTCCATGTTCCCCTGCATTTAAATCAGAATAAACAAGAGTTGTAGTTTGTTGTATTGCCATCTATTTGCTGTATGTGAACCAATTGAATTGCCCTAGTAATTCATAGTGTTTTGATTATCCAACAAAGACACACAGGAACCTCTTTCCTAGAAAAACATGAAATGTATTTATGACAGATTACTGAACGCCTTCCATTATGGAACCAGAGATGCCACATCAGGAAGGGGCCACAAACACTCTTAGTAAACAAAACTGGATTTTATTTATAAACTCTTTCAGCGCAAATGCTATGCATGTGTTAAAGGGGCAGCATATCCCCTTGTTCAACATGAGTTCAATAAATAAGGGTTGTTCAGATTATACTTTTCCCTGTTTGTTTTAATCTATGTTTTTTGTCTTTTATTGAGATAAACAGGGAACTTGAAGCTACTCCATGTTTGGTCTTGCACAGTATATAATAAGATTATCACTACAGACAAATCCCCCTATCTAATGGACTCTTGCTGAAACACAAAGGGGGATGGTTGGGGTATGTATACTACTAATTCAATTATCACCCTCGCAAGGAGCAAACATGGATTAGCCTTAATTTCCCTGTTTGCCTGTTTAACTCAAGGAATAAAAAAAAAAACATAGATTTTTCCTAATTATAGCAAAAAGTATGTTCAGCACAAGCTCTATTCATTGAACTCATGTAGAACAAAGGGGTTTATTGCTCCTTTTAATGTGCTAAAGCATATAACAAAATCTGTAAATATCGCTGAGAGTGCAAGCTATGGTAAAGGCAGCAAACCCTTACAGTTTGTGAAAGATTCACACACATATTATCCAATCTCGTCAAGAACAGCCCAAATGTCTTACTGAATCATTTTAGCTTTTTCTAAAAGTGATAAATGTTATCTGCTGTATCATGGAAGTGCATCGGTTCACACTAAACTAATGCAGGCATCTCACTCCCTGGCTTGTTCTTGAGCTCCAATAATACCACAACAAAGTGGAACTGATAATTGTTTTAAGACGTTTTTTCTAGCCCATGTTTTCAATAGACTGTTTTACCTTGTAAATACATTTCCCTTCTTTTAAAAACTGAAATTTCAGTTAGTTTGCATATAATGGTACATGGAAAAGCCATAGATTAAGATGCCTGGAATATCTATAGAGGGTCACAGAGCAATATTTTATTGTATATAGAGAATGGATCTTCCAAATTGTTCTACAGAGGATGGACTTGTATATAGACCATTCAATATAGGGCAATTCAAGTAATTTACTATACCATTCAATTAGCACTTCTAAATATTGCATTGTCCTGATCCTTGACTACCCAGTGAAAATGGATGATCCAAGGTGAAATAATAAAAGCTTTTAGAAAAAACTGAACCAAGGTGATAAGCACCATGTCTTGTTGTGGCCTCTATACAATTTAACAAAGTGAATGCATTTCTATATACAATGTATAAATTATGGTGAATGAAAGTGTAATTTTAATAAATAGTAAGGGCTAAATTGCACAAATGGAGATTCTAATGTACTGATTTATGAATGTGAAGAATGTTCTTTAAAACAAAACACTAAACATTGCACATTCGCCATATTTAATTCAACACATAAAAGCAAAAGTTTCAGGCTTAGGAATGTATATTTATCTATTAGACAGAGTTAATGTTAATAGGAAAATCTGAGCTGAAACATTCTTCTATAAAGATGCATTATGTGAAGTGCCTACCTGTCCTGTGTTCCAAGTATTAGATATGTGTCCCTCTATGGTGCATCACGATCTTCAGCAAACCCATAAAACACTTACTATACCCAGTCAAAAGCTGTGCTATCTGTCAAAATCCTTACTAAAAATGAAAATGTACCTTAGAATGAACTTTTAGGGGGCTATGTAAGATTGCTGGAGCATTTGGTCAGGCCAAAAAACGTCTGCAATTTCCATAATTTTAACCAAACAAGTGGCTCCTTACACCAGATTTCCTCAAAGACGGCTCGAGCCAAAAAGCTTCAGTAATTGTAAACAAGCCCTTGATGTCATATAGACAATGGTACCATAAGAAAATCTGCAGTTTGTGTTTTTAGTGATTCTTTTATTCATTGCTTGTCACACATTGTTTTGTGATCTTCAACTGATGAGGACATGGGCCCTTTGGATATTATTGCAATTTAGCCACACATACACACTAATGTTGCTCACAAGCCACTGGTTGGGGATCACTGCTCTATAGTGATGGGTGAATTTATTCGCCAGGCGCGAATTTGTGGCGAATTTGCGCGATTCGCCGCCAGTGAATAAATTCGCGAAACGCCCGCGAAAATTCGCGGCGTAAAAAACGCGCCGTTTCGCAAATTTTTCAACGTTTCGCGGATTTTGCGCGAAATTCGCAAATTTTTAGGCGAAGCAAAACTGCGCAAATTCGCCCATCACTACTGCTCTACCATCAGGATAAAAAACAAAATATACAATAAAAAAACAAAAATGAACAGTAAAACACCCATGGTTGCTAGGGTCCAATTCAACCTAGCAGCCAGTCAATGGTTTGAAAGAGATATGGGAATATGAAGAAAAGAAGGCCTAAATAGAAACATGAGTAATAAAAATAACAATAACATTAAAATTGTAGCCTCACAGAACAATAGTTTTTTTGGCAGTGACCCCCATTTAAATGCTGGAAAAAATCAGAAGTGGAAGGCAAATAAAAAAAACCTTTAAAAATAAATAATGAAGACCAATTGAAAAGTTGCTAAGAATGGGCCATTCTATAACATAATAAAAGTTGACCTGAAGGTGAACCACCCCTATGTTTAAAGAAACCGACATTAAAGGAGAAGGAATCTATAATCTATAATAACCGGGGTGCCAAATGTTAGGTACTCCCCAATGATTATAATCAGTTACCTAATACCCCAGGCTCCTGTCGCTGAAAACTGCACCAGTCCGGGGTACTTTTGCAGGAGAACTACATCACAATCTTCTTTTGCTACTTTGATCTTCTCTTCGGCCTCAGGCCTGGCACACTGAGAGGTAGAGTGAATAGCTTTTTGCTTCTGCAAAGACTCTACTGTGAATGTGCAGCTGGAAAGGAACATAGAAGAAATGGTTTTCCCCATACATTTTCAAACATATGGAACATGAATTTTACAGTAGGCACATGTGTAGGGCATTATAATAACTATATTGTTTTTATTAAGGTTCCCTGGACATGTGTTTTAAAAGTGGAATTTGAAAGTATTTCCACCAACATTTAACATAAAGATGATTCAACTTTACATTTCCCGGCATATGCAAAATGACCTGAGCGCAAGATCACTAGAGAATTATTGCTAGGCATGAATGAATGCTAGCGCATCTTCGCTTTAAAATGCTCGCACTGCCGAAAATTCGCCAGCGTTCGGCGCCCAGGACGAAACTCTGCATATTAGTTAATTGGCGTAGTCTGAGCACATTTGCGAACGCTGTCTTAATAAATCTGCCCCCTGGCGTCTTTCTCCTGACAGTATGTCTTTTTGGAAAGCCAATATGCAACAAGTTTCTTGTGAACAGTTCATTTATTAGTGTTTATACAGTGTGTGCAAGCATGTGTGATAGATACAGTAATAGATACAGATAATGAAACACATTTGAATACACCTTAGTTGGTTTAAACTCATGTTACACACCCAGTGCCAAGGAAAATGGAATTGTCAGGGTTATGGTCAGGCTGACTAATTTTCTGAGGAATATGAAATGAAAACAAATTATTTATGCCAACTGATTAGAAAATCTCATAATTTTCTGTATAAACCAAAAAGTAGGGCATAGACCTTGTATAGCTCTGTATAAGGAGAGAGATAAAAGATATTTTTTATTTTGCACTTGATTTCAAATGTAGTATTTTGCCTAGATTTTAGTGCTAAGGAATACATAAAATTACATGACTTACATGATGAGCAGGATAATTGTACAAATGACATAAGCAGTCTCGGTTTTCTGCTGTTTAGGAAACTTACACACTTTTAAAAAATATGTTAATACGGGAAATGTGACCATCCAAACCCACAAAATACTAATGTGTCTCGAATTAATCGAGTTATAGGCTAAAAAACCTTGAATA